>NC_053403.1:10998645-11298645 GCF_016859285.1 Xiphias gladius | reverse complement strand
ATATATGGAGCTTAAGGCGTGAGACTTGGGGGTTAATGTAGGGCTAAATTACTAAGCTAAGCGGATTAGGAACATTACAGGGGTAAGAATGTAACGCTTCCAGTCCCTCAGGCAAAGTGTAGAGGAGCGAAAAATAAAGTTAACTGAATAAGACGAGAGACAGTGATGACAAGAGCCAAGGAGTAACACTTATACCAAGAAAAGGACAAAGGAAAAAACATCCAAAAGTAAATAACAAAATACTGAGAAGTCAGCAGGGCAGAGCATAAATACTCTTCCAGAATTTCTGTTACTTAAACCCTTACAGCTGCACAAATCATTATTCTTAGATTAACAATGGATCAAATTACTATGTGGACAGCATTGCTCATAGAGTGATGAACCCACAGAGAATTATCACCAACTCTGCAGGTCCCCTCAGCTCTATCGAGAGTTTTAGCATCTTCTACAATAGCTTACTGTTTAGGTTTTGACAGCCCACAAGTTAACTGTTTTGGTTCACTCTCACCGCTCTCATCAACCTCATTTCCAGATGCAACACTAACTTGCTGGAGAACATAGTGGAGTAATTAGCAGCTAAAGACCAAGATATGTCCCTCAGGAGTTGGTGGAGAACAAAAACTGAGCCAAAATGAGAATGAATATTAGACTTTGCAAGGTGGCTAGAAAAACAACTCAAAATAAATGCTAATGTTGGTCTGTGCCTGTGAATATGTACATAGGCAACTGTCTGCTAAGGCATATGCCACAACAACTATCTAAGGTAAGAATATTCCAATACTGCACTTATAGTTTGATTCACCGCTCTAAAAATGAGTTATTGCTGTATAATTGTAGACATCTTATGCATCTTGACAAATATTTCAGCTTTTGTGTCTTTGTGTAATAGATAATTATGAGAAACAGGCCAGGAAGGTTGAGGCAACTAAGTTATGCAGGTTAAGATCATTTCAGTGTACCAGGGCTAAAAGAATGAAATCAGAAAATCCATTCATAAACCTGCAAAAGTGTTAAATCGTATTGGGCATTTTTCTACTTTTTTACTCACTCTGGCCAATTGAATTTGTCAATGAGCATTTTATTCCTTCACTAACAGAAGCCAAAACAGAAGAGAGATTACTCTAACAGAACAATTTGGACAAAAGAAAAAACAAAACAAAAAACAAAACAAGGAAAGAGCAGGTATATTGTATCTAAAATATATCTGATCAATTCCTCAAACAAATACTGCTAACCTTGTCTCGAACTTTCCTGATCCTAGGTTGAGGAGGAGGGAACAGAGGCCATGCTGTCTAAATAAAATAAGGCAACCATATCTCAGGAACACAGACAGAGTAACGGAACACCAGAGAGAAATAAGACAAACATGACCACATAAACACAGATGCACAAATAACCCCAGAGCCCATTTCCAATAGCAGACCTCTCTACCATGGTATAGCTCAGTTGCTATTCCCCAGTGGGATCATCAAAGATTCATCAAATCCCACCTAATCCAGGTTCTCTGCCACAACAATGTACTGTGTCTGACAAAAATCAATGTAGCTGCAGCATTCCACTGTAATTCTCAGCCTCTCAAATAGGCCAGATCCAACGAGACCACTTCCTGTCTCCCAGGTTATCACTGACACTCCTCTTCCTTTTGGGATGGCAGCCATCATTCTGGGGAGATCACGGCCCTGATGTGTGTGTATATGTGTGTAAGTGTGTGTATGTGTAACTGGCAAACGGAGTAGCTCTTCTCTGCCGCTCATTTGGCAGCGTAACAAACCAGTCAAACTGTGGAACAAATTAGTGGGGGCGCCAAGATGAAAGAACTGTTCCTGTATGTTAAAGGTCTGCTGCTCTTCATTCAAATGTATACTTGAAGTATACATACTTTTTTTTTTGTCCTGTGTCTCCCAGGAAAACTTATCTGATATAAGTTAAGTACCTGCACCACATACACATAAATTATATATGGCATATATACCAGCTGACAGGAGAAAAGTATTCTCTTCATGTTGCAGCGTCAGAGCTCAGAGATCACACTGCCAGGATGACATGCTTATATCTGACAAAGCCTGTCCACATGACTCTGGTGAGGGCCTTACTAATCTAGTTTCTGTTTAAATCAGAACAATTGTATGTCCACTCCAGTCCAGATCAAAACCAAGATAACATAAAAACAAAACAAGAGCTAGCTAAGTGTGATGAAAATCAACATGACATGTAGAGCAAAGTCAAAGCAATAAAGCGTGTCCCTGAAACTGTGGACTGAAAACATGCACATTACAAAGCCACTGTCTGACACCTGACCTCCAGTGATGTGACATAGCTGCCATTAGAGAGGACAAATGGAGTCAAAGGTCATGCAGATCACTAATAAATGACTCCAGGGATCCAATAATGGACCACAAGTCACATCCTTGTAACCATAGGCAAGAAAAAGGACATCCGGAAATTCATATGCAAGCTCCTAAACAGGGAAATTGAAATTGATTAGGGGTGCTGTGTGCTGTTGCCCGATAATCAGCTATTGATTCTAGAGAGCCTTTTGTGTTTTTGTGTGTCTACAAGACATACATACATACATACATACATCGTTTCCTGTGAATCCCTTGTGCGTAGGTAGGCAATTTAAATCCACCCAGCATTTTTTTAAGTTCTATTGCTAGAAAAATTCTGGCCACAAACAGTAACAAAAATGAGGTTTGATTCATGAAAATGTTACAGCTTATACATTTAACATAGTTCAACACCAAAACTGATGACTCCGTTACAACAAGAAATAATTAATTCCTGGATAGCAGATATTTTTAAGCAAAAAGATTTCCAGTCATTGAATTTTGAGGAAAATCAACTTGCTGAATTCACCAGATTTTAAAACCAGAGGCCTGCTGAGGGCCCTCCAGGTTCTTATCACCCTGCTCTTCACTGGCGTTCAAAGACTTCTGCCCCTCCCTCTTTCCTTTTATCACTGCTTTCCTCCAGCGAGGAATCTCTTTCACTTTCTCTCCTCTTCTCACAGCTATTTGAAGTGCTCCGCCTCCTGGGAACTGAGAACCTTGACCATGGTGGGTGGTCTGTCAGCATGTAGCCGCAGTACACCGCAGTACACCACAGTACACCACAGTAGAATTTTTTTTTTTTTTTTTTTTTTTTTTAAAGTCACTGTGACGTGAATGGTTCTGAAACTGCTGTCGCCTCCACCACGGGCTGAGACAAGAGTACAATTAGTGTATGAGCTCCCCACCTGCTGCGTAAGATGAGGAGGAGCGGAGCCTCAAAAGGTTAGGTGACTGGACCAATTAGCACGTTGCACTTACAAGTGTTATTTCCAGCTGTAGAAGACCCTTGTTTGAACAAAAACTCAAAAGGATGGTCCTGTGGAGTTAGGGGGCTGACGCCAAAATAATAGGCCATTAAACATCATAACTAAGACGTCCCAGTCGGAGGGAAAGATGGACAAACTCTGAGCATGATGATAGAAAACTGGAACACAAACAATATGTTACACACATAAATAAAGAAAACTCACACTCAAACACACAGACACCCTCAGAGAAAATGTCAGGCGTTGTCATCCTAATATAAAGACCGCAAACGGCCTTGGTCCGTTGGCTGGTCTGAAGCAAGAGACAAGATGAAACGGATGAATGGAAGGAGACAATGATAAATTAGTATATGCTTAAGGAATGAAGCAGAAAAAGTAATACGGGAATGAAGAAAAATCGAGAAAGACAGCAATAATATCAGTAAAAGAACAGATTGTATCATTGGAACACCCTCAAGAAAGCAACAGTAAAGATAAATGTGCAGAAAGTGAAGCGTTTAGTTATAGAGGCATGACAGGATTACCTTGGGTTATTTTTCAGTCATCAGCATAGCTTGTTTTGTGACAAGAAAAAACAGAAAGATGAATAACAGGTAGCGTGGGAAAGGTTGTATTCAAATCCTCGTCTGCCCCCACCTCCACCAAAAAAACATTCCACTGAAGTTTCTGATAACAACCTACACACCCACACATCCTATTTAATATACTTCCTGTATCAACTCAATTGCTTCATAGATGGTTTAAAAGAAAAAAATGGACTCAGTCCTAATACACTTCCTTTATAAATATTAATTCTACCCTGAATTTCACCCTCAACATCAAACATTATCCTTGCCTTCAAGCAGCAAAGTGAAGGAAAACAAAAACACAATTCAGAGGTACAAGAGGATAACTTTAAAATCTCTGGACACTGAACTCGTAAAAACTGACCCACTTTTCACATACTGTTTACAATTGCCATTTATTGATGCTTCAGACTTGCTGTTCAGCTCTGGTGTGACCTTTACTTTTCCTCTGTCTGCGAGACAATTTGTGGGGAGTTCACGTCGCACCATGCAAGGGGAAGTGTTTCCCAAGTGCAGCGGCCCTGCTGGTTGGGGTCCAGCTTTGCGCATGCAGACATGAAATAATCGGACAGTTTCTCTGCCCCCTCAAAAGACTGCTCTATCGATATAACAAATAGCCCAGCTGGGATTTTGAGATGACGATTGGATGAGAATAAGAGCTTCATTACGGTTAAAAATCTATATATAATATGCTTCCTGTTGATTGAACATTGTTTGGATCGATGACCACAACCCACATTCCACTCTGCTCTGAGTTAGTCTCAGTTTAATGACTATAAATACTATGTCGCTGTAATCAGCCACTCCAGTGGAATACAGGGAGCAAGCAGCACTGATTGGTGATAGATGATGCACATTTCCATGAACAAAAACCACGCAGTGTAAGGGTGTGTGTGACTGCCTGCAGGCTTCAGACAGGCTTCCTGTCCAGCCCTTCAGGGACAAACCACTGGGTGGGACTCACAACAGAGCTGCAGTTCAGGGGAAAGATAAGACCCTGGAGTTTTCCAAACACTAACCCCCTATGCTGTTACAACACACGTGACTTTTCTAGAGACCAAAACCAACACCGCAGAGTCCAATTTATTCAACTCAAAAAATGGGACTATGGAGCTGTTTTACTATCAGGAAACTTTTGCAGTGCCCTGGTGGCCTAAGGGATTAAGGCACTGACCATAAATAAAGGTAAAAACTGCCCAAATAACTTCTAAAGCCGAGAGAGATTTTTGACCACTTGAGGACAGGCAGACCCAAACTCACACCAACAGAGCTTTAATATACTTGTGGCTTATCATTTTTTTCTGGCTAACATTATAGCAGATATATTCCTAATTACAAATTCATCCAAAACAAAGCAACCTGGGCATCCCATTTGACTCATCTTTCCTAACACCTGAATTTAATTCAAATAGACTGGCATTTTTGCCCAGATATGATTCTCCCAAATCCTTGGGTACCTTGGAGGTCTGAGATGCACAAGGACACTCTAATCAAAAATAATTCAGACAGCTTAATAGTGAGGACTAGTGATTGTAAGTGAGGAGTGGTGCTTGTTGAAACAATCTCAGCAAAGCCAGACAGCGGCTGCTTGGCCTGACATTAAAGATATTTGTAAGAATCAAAACAGCTGGCAAATCCCTGGTGGGCGCTGAGTCAATGTCCAATAAAGTTCAGCTGAAACGAGGGGAAGATAAATGAATATGCATTAATGCACGCTGTACTGTATATCATGATGGCAACCCAGGTTGTTTAGTCCACCAAAATTGACTGAGTGCTTTTTGAAGATGTCCGCTTTTGAACCCCCAAACATGCCGGTTATTTTTCATAACTGCTCAGACAGGGTCGTAAAGGTTTGTTCCTCAACAGAGCATGCCACAATTTCTCTTCCCTTCAAGTCCTTTGCTGTGATTAAGTCCTAGGTTTGTAAGTCAAACCGCACGGAGATTCAAACAAGAATTATTTGCAAAACTCTATTAGACCAATGCCAGGGTGCCAGATAAAAACAAAGCCAGCAGTGTTCAGTGAATACACAATATGACAGGATAGGAGGCACTGAGGAGGAAGCAATGACACTGACATTGTGGGTGCATAAGTGTATGATGTGTTCTTTTTATTGCATTGCAGTTCTCCCTCCACACTCCTGCTTCTCCATATTACCCCTCATATAAACTTTTCATCACTTGTCTAAGTCATTTTTCGTATTTTTCCAATGCTCCTGTTAACTTCAACTCCTCTTTCTCCCCCTCTCCCTCCTCCTCCCTCTCCTCCATCTCTGGCTTTCAGCACCTCTTTTTCATCCTACTCATCTTTTCTCTCTCTCGTCTCCTCCTTCCAGTTAGTTTATTGCCCAGGGAAGTTGAGTGAGATATCTAACCTCCGCAGGTCGTCCTCCCTCTGAACTCATCCCTCCTCCCATCGCCATAACAACTGGCTGATGGTTGGCATATTACTTCCTGGAATGATTACTGTAGGAGCTCGGCCTATAGCACTGCAGTGTTTTCCGTCAAGCTGTGATCATGCACAACTCCGGCTGGAGTCTCTGTCTTCATTTGTTCCACTCACTTTCCCATCTACTGCTTCTCTCAACTTCCCTCTTTATATACAGTATGTCCCTCTACTTGTGTTAATGTCTTAACACTTACCATACAATCTGTATGCCACTATTTCAGACCACAACTTAGAAGCTATTTGCCACTTCGGAATGAAATTACTAATGTAATGATTTACTATCTGTAGCACTCCGATATCCAGTGTACCCATCAGATTTAGAACAGATTTGACTCCATGTTGCCTCACCAGGATCACATTTTTACCTTGGTGTAAACTGCTTCAATCTCTGTATATGCCTGGAGTTTAATATGCAGTATCCCACTGTGAATCCATTACAAGTTTTGATGAATTTCATCACCGTGTGGAACCACTCTACTCTCTGAAGATGGTTTGCACAGTGCAACAAATAGGCGCATGACGTGGATCCCAGTGGTCAATTTTCTTCCTTTGGACAAGCACCGAGGCGATTTTTTCACTCTGCTGGGCATAAAGTGAAAATAAGAAAATTGAATGAATAGAGTGTGTCCTGTTGTCTCTAGGGTTTCTCTCTAAAAACTCTATCTCTAGAGATACATTTCTAGAGATGCAGTAATGTTCCCTAGTCGTCACCTTAAAAATTCTAATCTTTCATGACTCACCTTTGCTCATTTTTCTCAGTTCCCTTTAGCTCAGATCCTGGTTGTTCCCTGCTGACTTTGACCCAGACAGACCATAGGGGAATAAATTCATCTTAGGTAATATTCTGTGCCTTCGTGGCCTCCTCAGGTTTCTCTCTCAGGATCAGATCCTGCTCTATAATTGTAAACCCTGAAGTCAGGACAGCATAATGCTCCAAACTTGCCTGTGCTACTACTCCCTCCAGAGGGGGAGTCAGGACCACTTGAAAAGATCCTTTTTCACTTTTTACAGCCTGCACACCTCCACTGGAGATTGAGAGGAAACAACCAACACTAGCTGCCTCGCGGCCTTGCTGTCACTAGCGGCATTCAGCAGTTTTCCTGACCTCTCAAACACTGCTAACTGCTCACAAGCAAAAATATTTTTCAGATACTGTGTTCAAAACTAAAGTATGGGTAAGGATCTCCAAAGCTGTTAGTTGGACTGGCAGTCGATTTAATGAGATGGTGTATCCTACTTAATAAATGCAACGTTACCTCAGCACTCCTTACAGATTAGAGTAAGCTCAACTGTACGGTTTCTTTTTGTCAGACTAAGATACAGGGTGATGCCGATGTTATGAAATGTAGATTTCATGCGGGGATATCCATCTGCAGATGATATGCTTTACTGCTTCACACAACTTTTGACATTAAATTCCAGTAATTATTCCACTAATTAGCTACACACTTGACTCAATATAGAACCTTTTTACTGCTACTAATGAGACGTATTCTGTGAGACGTTTACTGAGGCACAAGTGGAGTTCTGAAGATTCATTGAGCTGGAATAACTTCCAACATCATCTTGGTGCCCTGTGTGATTTCCCTCAAAATATTCAAGGGGATGAAAAGAAAACTCAGATGTGGCCCATTTGAGGTCATTATTTAAGAGGAGGAGATTATTTAAGGGTTAGGTCCCACAATAAAAGAGAGGCCGTGACAGGGAATCATTAATCTGACAACCAATCAGTTTTGAGAGCCCCTTAACTCAGTGGGACATAACAGCTGAAACAACAAGGTGCTATTACAACAAAATATCAGTCTGACCGTTCAATAATGACATATTTTAGACAGGCACTAAGCATTATGCTTGTGAGACCAGACAGTCTACCTTGCTACGTTATGTTTTTATGGCTCGACTGGTCGTCTCTTGGTTTGGCATGTTCATGTGACATTGTTTTTTTGGAAGTATATAAATTTTAAAGTCATCTATCTCTGTTGCTCTTTGAAGTCACATTATAAAAAATATGAGACTCACATACTATTTTTCACAATGCCATCGTTCCTTTCAGTGACATAACAACCCCAACACATGCCCACACTCTGTCACTAAGACAAACGAGGGTACAGATGCACACATAACAGATATCAAATTAACATGGGAGCATTAATACATTCAACAACCAAATAATTCAAATGGATAGCTGAGATGCAACATGCATCTTTTCTGGGAGAATGTCATCAGTCATCCGTTACATGAGTGTCTTCACAGCATTTTTCATTGTAAAAATCTTTAAGAAATGGCTTTTTTAGGGTTTCCAAAATTCAGCCCATTTCCCCTTGAAACAAAACGTTGTGCTACAACATTCAGGAAGATGTTACTGTTCAGGAGCTTGAAGTTCAAAAATACTTTTAGATGTAGTTCTTTAAAAAAAAAAAAATTAAAGACACCTGGGTATGGCCATGTCCATGGAGGAAACCTTCCTTACTATGTCGCTGACTATGCCTGTGCATGAAAATGGGCCATTAGAGGTACAATTAAGTTTTTCATTCTTACCACTGGTTTTAAGTAATTTTTCTAACAGTACATGCATATATCAGAATATATATGTTCAGTAGCCATAAAGGGCAGTTTTGAACCAGTGTACTGTATCAAATGTTGGAAAAATTGAAAGGGCTATAAATTAGAACTCTAGGGGCTACACTAACTTTTACAGGGCCAATTATAGCGGATTTGCCTCTTCTGTGTATTGGTCCACAAAGGTTGAATGTGTTACATTAATGTGTTCTGAAGTTACACATCTTTTAATAAGAATTCACACACCCCTTTGATCAATCAATGAGAAGAGTTTGCTCCTTCCATTGTCTCAACAAAGGTAGTACGGATCCACTCATAATATTATAGGATTACTCCGACTAACAAACAGACTGAAAGGGGTGAAAGCATAAGCACCAGCAACTTTGTTGTTTCTATATACATTTCACTTACACAGCGTCACTTTGGAAATCAGGGCAATCAAATGCATGAGGAGAGGACGCGATGACACAGCTCTGAACTTGCACTTACAAGTATACCAGAGGGTTATTCAAATGAATCTGCAAAAGGGACAGGGCAGGTGGGGAGAGATACATAAAGATCAGAGAGACAGTTTTTGCCCTCAAAAGTCTGACATCTCCTTTTTGCCTTGATTCGCACAGAGGGAAATCGTTTTGAGCCTGCACAAAAACATTCTCTCCCCCCAGTCTGATCTTTCTGTGCCTCTCTCTTCCTCAAACTTTCCTCAGACTGATCAAACAAAAGCCATGCTCTCAAGAGCAGTGCCATAAGATGAGAAACAAAAACTAAATTAGTCTAATTAGATGGTTAGGTACAAACAATGAGTATGCAGAAGCAAGATTGAGAGAGAGATGTGCTAGAAGGGGGAAAAAAGTGTTTGTGTGTACATATGCTTATATATGTACATATGGTAATGTGTGATTGCACGAGCACATCACTTAAACACTGTGGGATGCCTGTGCTATCTAAAAGAAGTAAATGATCAAACAACAGCTGCTTCCATCACTGAGAAGCAGGAGCATGAGGATTGGAGGGAAAATGAGAGAGACGAGGAGAAAAGGAAAGGAGCACTGCTTGTGCTCATCTGGGTCTCTGTGGTGTCTGCCATGGCTCAGTACCTCAAATGAAGATGAGAGGGGAGAAGGTAGGGCGAGAACGGTGGCAAACAGACACACAGACTGGGCCAGGGTAGGCTACAGCACGCACTTCACAAACAGAACTGTAGGAGACACAAATGTTGTGTATGCCTTGAGTATGCCTTGTCACTTAAAAATCAGCAGATAGATGCAAATATACAAGTTAAACATGTTTCTGGATGCCTGGGAGATCTGTGTTGGGTCATGAGAAGAGCCAATGACATGACAAAGTGAGAACAGTCGTAAGGGGATCTGAACTGATAGGAAAATAAAGAGCTAGTCAACATTACTGTCACAAATGCAAAACATCCAAAACCAGAGACTTTGTAACTCTAATACTTGGCCAAGTACACTAGATAAAAATTATAACAAGATGGAATTAGAAAAAGGAGAGTCAGATATTGCATCTAATGAGTCTAACTAAAATAATGTCGGCCTCACTGCCTTTCCGGTGTCTTCAAATTTCTTTTTATTAGGAAAAACAGCACTAACATGTTTTATATCCACACTTTTGACCATTACTCATCACTTTGAGCCAATGTCTGGGTCAGTTTCCCAGAAGCCGAGAATAATCCACTAATAGATGCACGACCAGGGAACTTAAAGATCGCTATTGCATTTGAACTAAATATTGATTTTGTATTATTGCGGGCCTGGCAAACAGCTTCGCAGTTTTGAGAAAAAACAAATTTACCTGTCATTACTGAAATCTGAAGGACTAGACATTTAGGATTAAGAGCAATCATAAAGAAAAAGAGTTAGTATAGTTTTTTATTAGCTTTACAAAATGTCCTAAATTCCTTGTGATCATCAGCATATATCAAATGTCAACAAATGTTTCCATGGACTTCTTACATTAGGACCTATTTTTTCCAAACCTCTTATGTCCATTTGGTCCACCTGCATTCTGAAACTAGCCTCACATTAATACAGTCACCTCATTAACAAGCGGGGACCAGCTGTACAGCTCTGTTACAGGGCGATCCAACTAGCAGTTTCCACTCACTTTCCCTCTTTACATTCACCTTGCCGTTGATCAAGTTTATTACTCTGAAACGTCCATACTTTTTAAAACATAACAAAAACTACATTGCATTGTTTTGTTTTTTTCCAAATACAAATTACAAGAAATCAGCTACCAGTGAATAAAAACATTCGTACATGTACTGAATGAAAGAAAAAGGTAAGGTATTAGCTTCAGGCACCAACCGAGCTGCACAACATTTAAAAATAAAGCTTGTTAAGCAATGTTTATTATAATAACATTGAATCAAATTACTGCCTGCAATGTGAAAGGGTTGCTAGTCATGCCAATCCAACTGAGAATCAACACACAGTCTACAAGACATTTCAGCTTTCAAAACTGTGGGCAAGCGCCTCCATCCTTACAAGCTCACAAAATACAGTTCATTTGCAAACAGTCTGTTGCAAAATGGCATAAATACAAAGTATTTGATGAAGAGAGACAAACATCTGAGAAGGCAAAGAGAGACAGTCATTTTTCTGGGAGTTGGAGGACCAAAATAGGGTTAAAATACGAGTTCATTTTGGACTTGCACTCCACAAGCAGCAAAAAAAGAAGAAAAAAAAGAAAAAAACAAAAAAGAAAGAAAGATCAAATAAGACTCTAATAAGGAATCTGCGTTGCTCTGGTAGTGCTGTATGCGTAACTAATGTTGGATAAGTGCTTTTTGACATGACAAGTTTAATACACTATTTCAGGGAACGTTGCTCTGAGTTTGTTTGGGAGGTTACTCTTTGCACCCTAGTGGTCAAAATCCCTCCAGTAGCTTTAAATACCCAACATAAAAAGTTGCGTTTTCTACCCCACTATTAAATGAGTGTTTCAGATATGTCATAATTTGAGCTGTGCAGTAAAGTTAAATGAGGATTAAGACAAACAGATAAAAAGGGATAAACACAGAAAAGAGGGGGTTGATATCACTGTTCCTTCAGATGTTCTATTTGTGATGAGTATTCACAAGCACACATGCATGGATGCATACATAAACACACACACACACACACATTTATACAGTCTTCTTTTTAATCTGTAAATGGTGTCTTTGATCTGCCTCGATGAGGAAACGCATATTCAAAAGCAGCAAGAGCGAGAGATGAAAGGCCTGTCCAATTATGGTGAACTAAATCGATCTCTTAAATATGCAGTTGTTCATAAACACTTGTACACATTAGTTGGATAGGCTGCGAAAAGTTCATACACCAACACGTTTACAGCTTCGCAGAGGTTAGAAATCATTATGAATATGTAAATAAATCCAGTTAATCATTTAAATAGAGAGAAGGCATAGTCTGACACATCATTAATACAGAACATTTTAACTCTAAAAAAAGCAACACAGATCTACTGGTAAAATCCAAATACAGTTCTTCAATAATAAAGCAGAAGCCATGCCAATAATTGAAGTGTCTTTATGGAGCTTTGAACCTTCTGGTACTGTAACCACTATGGCATAACACAGCTGTCCATAATATTATATATATATGCACCCACACATACATACACACAAACACACTTTTTTTAATACTATAATCCTTTACTTACTCTCTAATATCTGTGGTTATGCTCAAATATATCTACCATCCCACCATACAATAAATTACCTGCACACTTAAGTGATACAAACCTCAGAGCTTCCTACAAAAACTGAATGAAGATATACAGTAAGCTACTGATGTACACTAAATGACTTGTCCATAGATAACTTTTTATTGTTGGCATGGCATCAATTTTATGCTTAATTTGAATGGACTATTCTTGGTTTGAATGGATTCTCTGGATTGCTTGTTAGCTTGTCATCAATTTCATGGTTCGTTTCAAAGGCTTGTCTAATCGCGGAGGCCTGTGCTGTTACAGCTGAAGTAACATGGAGATGCTTTAAACAGTGCAAAAGCTGACTTCCCAACAAAAACTGAAACATATTTGTTTTCTAAGGACTTTTTGTATTTGGTAATCCCGAAACGATTTAGCAAATGACCAAAGCGCCAGTAAAATATATCAAATAATTTTAATGGAAGTAATTTTACTTCTCACTCTTACTATAAATGGCACATAAGAGGAATCTGTCATGCAAGCCAACAGCTATGCTAGCAGCACCCTGAGGTTGCACTTAGGCACCACAGTGCTCTGAATTGAATGCTAATGTCAACATGCTAACATGTTCCAGTATGTTTACGGACGTTCACCATCTTAGTTTAGCATGTCAGCATTGTAATATTTGATAGTTAACACTAAATACAAAGCACAGCTGAGGCTGATGAGAATGTGATTAATTCTGCAGTATTTTGTCAATCTATTGCACAGTTGATGAGATATTTCAGTCTGGACCAAGATGATGGGCTGACCAACCAACAGACTTACGATTTCATCCCTAGCACCAGCCCACTGGAGACCACACAGTAAAATAAAACTGCTTGGTTAGCAGGTATCAGTTACACTCAAGGCATACGTTCATCTCCTGAGTGCTTTTCCCAATGGGAAAAACTTCATAAATTAAATAACCTTTCATGTCATACATCATTTCTTAAAGGGATGATGAGCTTTTTAATGCAGAACATGCTAAGAAATGCATTAGAATATTTAATGCGGATCCTTTTAAGTGGCTGTAAGATCTGTCTGGGGTAAGTGTGCGATGACCGCTAAGATCCATTTTCACGCCTATAATTTGCATCTATTTAGTGCTTGAGGGTATGAGTGGTGTCAGCAGCTGCTCACCTTTCGATACCCAATTAACCCCCACTAACCTGCTGTACATTTAGCAGCTGTATTAACGGGAAGAACAGAGAAGAGCATGACTGCTTCAAACTGAAAAGACTATTTCATTTTTGTTTGTTGACTTGACATAGTCAGTAGTCTGCAACAGATGTGTGGAGACAGCAGAAGCCAACTAAAGGCAAGATGGGTACCAATAACGTTATAGTAGCAACAGACATACCGTAAAAAAGAATGAAAACAAAAACAAAGTAAAATGATAAAGTACAGAGATTGCAGTGGCTGCAAGAGACCTTTAAAATTAATTTTATCACACACATAAGCAAGGTAGAAGGTAGAGAGAATGAGAACAGCAGAGATGCCTCAAGTCCAGAAATATTGTGTAATATAAAGTGATTTTTGGGAGATCTGTTAAAATGTCTTCCCGCAATCTGCTTTTGCTGAGCAAACATAAGTGTTTAAATCCACCTCACATGAAATAGATTCATAAGACAGCATGTAAATTAAAACTCAAGACATAGCAGTTCTGTAGTGCCTGTCAGAGTAATTGCAATTATAGAAGTTTGTCCACGTTGTTCAGCAGTTGATGCTGTTTTTAACATACTGCAAAAACCATAAAGGCTCAGTCTGCTTTATAAGGTCAGGACATGTTCTTGCAACAAACAGCAGCACAACTCCTTATGCAACTGTGTACTGTATATTAGCATATGCATGTTTCTGACTGGCAGTGCTTAAAAAATTACTGATACAGTTCCCCTTTTTTAATGAAGCCTGAACTGCTGAGCCGTCCTCCCTGATGATAGCAGCCTCTGTAATTGAACCCAGTATGTGGCTGAGATCCTTTTTTCCAGGCTAAAAATAATTAAAGAATAACATGCTTTGAAGAATCCAGGACATCCTGGTGATAGATGTTTATCATCACAAGCATTCTAAACACATACTTTTAAAAAACGTATTCTCTGTGTGATGGTTTTGACCGAGTCAGCTAGCTTTAAAACACAAAGAACAGTGTGAATAAAAAGATACAAAGTGAAAAACAATTGAGTTACCATTGACGTTGAGGCCATTGATCTCCCCTTAAAAATTTGATTGGTTTAATCTCCAAAAAAGAAGGGACTTGATTATATTTTTACAAACTAAATTTAAGGTTCCAACTCTGCAAAATTTTATTTTTTTCCCCATTTCTCTCCACCCCCCAGCACCGTGACTGTCGTCAAACCCACTTGGAGGCCGATGGTGGGATGTGATTTATGCCTCATGCCTCTGTTGGTCCACTTAACCCTGACTGGGAGAGTTGTGATGCAGTAATTGGCTTGACTTAAGGCCCAATCTCTAAATCATGTTAAAAGCAAACTCACAGCCACACGCACACACGCGCCCACACACCCACACACACACACACACACACACACACACACTAACACACACTAACACTGTCTTCCCAGACCATATAACATTCATTTTTCTCCACTTGACCACTTCTCCCTGATACAGCAGTCTTTAGACACATTAGGTCGCTACAGGGCTTCGAAATTGACAGGACACTGATAGCAGCCCATACAGAGAGCTCCATCTCTATCACACACACACGCACACACACAAGCAAACAAACACACAAGTACATCTCACACAAGGTAAATGTACTAAACTCAATGGTCTACAGTAATGCATTAATATTACAGAGCTTCTCTTCCAGGGCAACAAGTATTGATTCAAAGTCAGAAGAGTTGCTCTAAAAGCTTTACGACAGGTGCAGTGAGGCTCATCTCTCTCTATTTGTTTACTTGTTTTTATAGTTTTTATGAACTGTGGTCCTGCAGAGGCAGAGATTCAGCACTGCAACACAGTGAAGCCAAATATTCAGACAGAACAGAACATACTGTTCTGTACTAAAGCGACAGGCAGTGTCTACTTAGTGCAATGTAATTGTTAGTCTGACTGATGCTGGCTGGGTTGAGATTTCATATTTGGTAATCTCTACCATCAATCTTTGAAAATAAAGCAAGAACTGATGACTCTGTAATGTTGACAGGCACCAAGGAAAAGAAACTATTAGCAATGCAGGCTTTTGGGCTACGACCTCCAAACTGCCTGGCACAAGAGAAAAGTAAAATATGAAAAGCAAATGAGAGAAAAAGAAGAAAGCTGTACAGGGTAAAGTCAAACAAAGATGATCTGATGTGACCCACTACTTTCCTTCCAGTCCAAAAGCAAGGTTTATTTGAGTAAATGTAATTTATGTGTAGCAACTATTTAAACAGAGTGAGGGGAGGAGAGACAAAAAGACTACAGCCTAATTACAACATTGGCTGAAAAACTAATTAAGGGTGACTCTTGATGGATTCAGTGAGGAAGATTGGAATGTAAGGTGGAAAAGTATGAGTGAGTTATACTTTACTTCTGTTAGCATTGTTCCTGCAAAGACAACATAAAAATAGCTTTGGATGTTTGTTGCCTTGGCTGTGGCAGCAGAATTGACAGTACGGTTTATGCTAATGGGACATTTCTCCTCCACTTTGTAGCTTTTACTCAGATGACCCCTTCTTCGTGTAGAAATGTCTCTCTACTGTGATCAGCCAGATGTGACTTTGAACCACAGTACATCCTCGGGGTCAAAGGACGGTTGGTGTTCATATCAGAGTACTGTGGTACAGACACCAGGCATATGTGTCTGACGGCACAACATCTGTGCCAGTCATATCAATGACCTGGGGCACTGCTATAACAAAAAAAAACCCCACAGAGATTAATTAAAACTGGAGATTGTATGTATTTTTTCTAGAAAAGATTTTGAACACATGTCATGGTTGATTAGTTCTGATCATATAAACTACTTTGAGAGAAGTTCAAGGTCATACACTGTACAACTTAAAATTGGGTGGTTTAGAACCATAAACTCTACTTTGGCTACTTTATGCTTATTATTGGTTGGAATGAAAACATTTACAAATGTTTTCCTTCCAACCACGCTAAACTAACAGTTGTATTCTGCATAAAATATTCCGTACTTACCAAGTTTGCTACCTGCTAAATATATACATCTGAACCTTAGGTTTGGTATCACAGCTTTGGGACATATCTAGAAACAGGTAGTTGGTTCATAGCAAGGTTGGAGAATGTGGAGTCCACATAGTTTGAGTAAGAATTTAAAAAAAGATACATGGATCATATTTTTTGCACTTCAAATAAGACCAACAAGCACAAAAATGTTTCCCACATTAAAACTCATGAAACTGAAATTTTTCATAGTGTTTAAGTTACATGAAAACCCTTAATATTCTAAATGTCAGTCTTTCAAGAATCAACTGCCTTGTTGTTACTTGATGATACGGTATTTCTAATATAATCCACTCAGTATCAAAAATGTTTTAGAAATCAAAGATCAGAGAATTTTCTCAATGCCCGGAGGAGCAAGCAGGTGATCCTTCAACTGATGTGAAAATATGAAAACCACCACGTAAGCAAGTCACCTGGCAACAGAAATATGCAGCACATAATCTTATCAGAAAGTTCATCCCATAAAACTAGACTGCATCAGTAAGACAAAATGCCACAGAAAAGGAGGCATGAAAAACAATCTCACCTCGACTCAACCTTCAACATCAAAGAAAAATGTGAGTTATCCCGAGGCTGAAATGAAAAGTAATATCAAATCATTTTAGATTTTTTCCTAATTGAGACAATAATTGCAACACCAATCCGCTACTGAGAGAGGGAATTGATGAGGAGAGAGTAAAATAGCTGGAAGGTGAGTCCTTGCGTAAGGGGAGCAGGGCAGCCAGGTTTTTAGAAAAGGAATAACACAATATGAAGCAGGAAAATGGGTGTTTTCATGCACTTTAGGTCCATATACATTCTTTTAACGTACCTGGTACATTCTGCTGTAGGAGGGAAGCAACACTGAGCCAACAATGAGTCACTATATTCGATTGGCAAAACTCAACTACTGACACATACCAGTTCTTGTACACAAAAAATAAATAGCGATTTTCTTTCACTAACAATACTACAAATGGGTCTATTTTGAGAGATCAAAGTAATGCTGGACCATGAACATTTAACTAAATAAACATTACAAACAGCTTTCCTCAGGCTAGGTTTCCTGTTTGTGCTGGGAGTGTTGCTGTGAGTTTTGCTTTCTTTTCAAATTGATTTTCATGAAATATAAAGCAATGCATACATGAAGAGGGAAACATATGAGACGCTGCAAATCACTATTGTAACTCAAATTTAATCACAAGATTTCCAAAGTACACGCTGTATGTCGTTGAGACACAGCCATCATGCATAGAAAATAAACATAGAATCCCATTAATATCCACATTTTTGCTTCATTGACAAACTACAAGAATTTTTATTTTTAAAAATAAAGTTATAATTAACTTTGACAAGATTTACTTTGCTTATCTTCTCAGTCCATGTCTCGCTAAAATAAAAAAAAGATTTAAAAAGACATCATAGTAAGCCATTTAACCAACTGATTTCTAGAATACAATTGCCATTTTAGTGATTCCAGTACATCAAGGTCAGAAACAACTTCATCATCATTATAATGAAAGCAGTCACTTATAAATGTCAGTCAAGCATTAACAAGGCACACTACAGTACACTATCGCCATTGGCAGAGACAGAGAGTGAGGTGGAGGCATGAAAAAGAAAAACAATGGAAATAGAGTTAGAGACAGAGTGTATGTAGACGTCTTAACTGTGTTCCCAATAAGCGTCACAGTCACTAAAACCAGTCAGCAGGTCCAGTCTTAAAGTCATTTCTCAATCTAGTCTGCTCTGTGACAAACTAGAAAGAGTGGCAAAGCTGCTGTGTGTGTGCACGCCTACGTGTGTGTGTGTGTGTGTGTGTGTGTGTGTGTGTGTGTGTGTGTATGTGTGATAGTTAATTAAATAAACTAGTGAACTTAGCAATTAGGTGATGAGTGACACGTCTCTGGAAAGGTTGGAGCCCTAAATTGATTAACCACCTGCTTAAGGGCAAGGTCTTTCAGTACAAGTGTACCAATAAACAGTAACAAGTGGGCTCGGACAAAGGAAAAACTGCAATGTCACACCACCAATGTTTAAGTCACCAGGTTACAGCGGGCCATTCACAAAAAAAAGAAAAATGAATAAAGTACACACAAAAATTGAGAAAACCTGCTCCACCTTGTATGATTGCTCTATACTAAAACTGGATAACAGCGGTGAATAAAACCCACAATAGCCTGGGAAAATCTGAGTTATATCACAGATATAGCCTAAAGCCATCTTTCATTACACTGACTATTTGTCCCCTCCAATTCAATTCCTTTATACATGCAGTTTCCAGAGGCAATACACAGCACATCAACCCAATATCTCTCATACTACTGGGAAAATACAATTCTTCAATTTGGGAGCCATTCAATCAGACTTACAACTGTTTCACATGATGAAATGGCACTGTGGCAGCGATAAGGTCAGCAATGCCCAAGAGAATTTTGGCTGGACATTTCTATGTATTGTGAATTCTCATCCAAGTACTAAGTGCATTACATATCGCTCAGCAGCAGGGGGTTTTATAACTCTTTTCTATTATTATATTTTTATAAAAGCAGCGCAGAACTGCCTCATTAATTTCTATTAAAGATTAACTCTGGGCCTTTGAGCATTCATCTTGCAAATTACAAGTCAGCCTGGTCAACAGTCATCTTCTTAGTGTGTGTACACACAAAACTGAGACCACCAGGAAACATTTCATTTGGAACTTCTGAGGGCTACACGCTGCCAAGTTTCTAATAAAAAACCTTAGATCATAAGCATAGAAAAGGTCAGCAGGTGAGTTTTTTAGACCAGCTACTGAAGTCAGTTCAATTACTCTAATACATGCCATTTAGTGCAAGCCAGTTCTGACATAATTGATCAGTACCAGATATTTCAATAGCTGGGAATGAACAATGAACAGCCTCTTGAAGCCAGACTGTAAATGACTTTGAATTATGTCTCTCCTTTTAAAAAAAACAACCCCAAAACACTTTACTGGCAGTCTTTTTTAGATTCAGGGACATCTGTCCTAAAAATGTTAATTTTCCTATAATTATCTGACTCATAAATCACTTAACTTGAACTGATTTCATGCACTGAGGTCACTGGTTTCCTGAGTTTTCTGTCTCGACCTCAAAAAAAAAAAAAAAAAAAGTCCCTCAAGTGCCATGTACAGTACAAATTAAGGATGTACAACTGTTTGTTATTTCATACAAACTCTTAAATAACAATGTGCTGAGGAACATTAAGACATCTGGCCTGGAAGGACTGATAGGGCATCAGCGTGATTCATGAGGCACTAGTGAGGTGTGGAGGGGCACAGATTGTGTCAGATCTGTTATGTGGGGTCAGCCTTAGTCCCTCTTGCCTGTTATGAAAATGCAGCTTTTAAACAACCTTCTTTACCTAAGTATATCTGCATGTGTACGGTAAAATTACATTTCTTGTGCCTTCATTATTTTTCCTTTCATTTCCTCTCATCTGCCTACTCACTAGTCCCTTTTCCAAAGAGTGTCAGACTGCCAGTGACAATGTCATGGCAACCAGCATTTGGAGTTCATGCTTGCTTTGCTGTATTGTAGCCCTTACACAATGAAGCTCAAAACTTATTAATGCTGTCACTCTTTTCATACAACCTCAACATGTTAAGTATTGCTACAGAAAAGTACGGACACCCCTTGGGAATGAGCTGCTGTTTCAAGTGAAAAAAGATCGAGTTTGAGGTCGACGGGTCGGGTTTTTGCGGAAACCTCAGGCACGTGGAATTTGAATCGGATTGTCCAATGAATAGGGATCTGAGCCCGATGGAAAAGCTCTTTATAAGCAGTGGATGTATGTTCCAAGTTTTGAACTCTGATCACAAGTTAGGGTTGTGACCGAAGCAAAAATATCACACTGTACACTGTATAAAGCAGCTGCAATGGCTTTCCTTCACAGACTGTCATGGTTATTACGGTAAGAGGCTCACCTATACACAAACAGTGCAACTGCTACTTCTTTGTGCTGCTGTGGGCTGCTGATTACGATGCCTCCGGGAAATCTACATGAGTAGGTACTTCGGCGGGCACTTCCGACCGGGATGAGACCTCAAGCAGACCCAGAACATGTTGGAAGGATTACATAAAGTATCCCATCTGGCCTGGGAACAGCCCAGGATCCCACAGGAGAAGGTGAAGGACATGGTTGGGTAGAAAGACATCTAAAGTACTCCACTTCGTTTGCTGCCATGGATGGGTTTCTTGATAAAGTGTGCTTTTTAACCTCATGTGGGAAAATTTTGAAATGAATTGAAAGCAGGGTTTTCCACAAGCCTTTACTAAACCACTTGAGAATGTATAGTAGAAAAGTAAACAAATATTTAAGAAAACACAGGGTAGGCCTAAAAAGCTTTAAAATAGAGCTGGTGGATGAAATGGTAATTTATATCTCTGTAGTGCTACCAGGAGTCTGAGTGGTGCCATTGGTGGAAAGTTAGTGGTGAATGGAGCTAAACTCCAGGGCACTAATACATCTTCCAGCCAAAAAGAGAAGTAGACAGACAGGAAAAGAGATACTGTCACAGTAAAGCCACAATGACAACAAAATGACCAAACAGAAGACTTTGAGCTGGTTTTAGTATGAGGTAGTTTTTATGATATGTGAAAATCAATTTGAGTTTAGCAGCATGGCAGCATATGTGGAGTGGTTCAATCAAACTCTGGAGTTGAGTTAAATTGGTTGGGGCTTGTGATAAAAAAAAAAAAAAAAAGGAGGGGGAAAGGTGGCATTCAAACCCGCACCAAATAAAATTGAATATTTAATATTACTATCTAAAAATGTCAAGTCCACTTCCGAATCGGGTTTTGGGTTTTTTCTTTTTCTTTTTAAATTTAATTTGTTTTTTTATCTTTTACACTACCTGCCAGTGCTTCCACAGATAACGTCTCATGACTTTGCAATTTTTGTTGTTTATTTGCGCCGCACTACTCAAACTGGTGTTGTATTGTTTTGGTGTGTGTGTGTGTGTGTGTGTGTGTGTGTGTGTGTGTGTGTGTGTGTGTGTGTGTGTGTGAGTGGTTTTTTTTTGGAGACCTGATAAAGATGATGTCTCTGTAAGTGGTGGCTATCGCTTTTTCTTCTACTGTAACTCAAACTGTTTTTTAAATAGAATAAAATTGCTGCTGCCTGTACAGTTGTAAATACAACACTTGACCTCCAATGTGCAGACGCTGGGGGTTAGAAGCTGCCAAGCTTTCTTGAGTTTGACATAAACATACAGGATAATGTCAAAGCAAACGGCTTGTTAGAAATATATCTGCAGCATACTATAAATATGCTGTTTACTGTCAATTTTAATAAAAATTAAGTTCAAAAGAATTTGCACTAACATGCAATTCATTTGAATTCATTTAGATCCAAACCTTGTTGCCTATTTCTAAACAACGCTGTATAATTAACATTGTTTCATTCGTGGTTTCACCGTTGCTTCACTCAAGCGACAACCTTGCTGCAAGTTATTTTACAATGTCAGCAAACAGTCTTACCTTACCTGACCCAAAATGTTTCCTTGTGATACTTCAAAGATTTCTGGTGTCATGATTATAAAATAATCACAACTCACTACTTTTCTCTATCTTGTTGTAAGAAAACAACATTAGTCAAGTTTATTGAGAGCAACAAGGCACGCAATGACTCATAAGGAACGCCGCAAACTGGAGTACAAGGCACAGCCTGTTGTTTAAACACTGAAAATTATGAATTTTAACAGATGACTAGACATCGAATACTTAATATCTTCCCCCCATCTAAACTGTTCTTACAATTTTGAATAAAAACTGAAAGTCCAGCTAATATACAGACAAAGGTTAAGGTTAAAGAGTAAATAATTAATGTATTCAAGTACAGTTAATGTAGTGTGTGTGGGTGAGTGTGTGTTTTTTGACCCACATCCCCTCTGTGAGCTGGGTACTTTATCTCTGCGTGAGGGGGGATATTTAGCAGTGAGGTGTAAGGCCATCCTGACTAACTGAGTTATGATCACACACACACACACGGTCAGTAAGGAGTAAAACCAGACAGTCAGACAGAAAGTGACGTCAGAGGCAAGGTCAACAAGAGGAAGGGGAGAGTCACAGAGATCGAGCATGCTCACTGATTGCCCTGTCAATCATTTAGTTGCCATGGCACTGTCTGGCAGGGTGGGGCCTAAAATGGGCTATAAATAGAGCGAAGCAGAATGGAAAAAGGACAGAGGACAATTATGATACATCAGCCAGAGGTAGAGGTGTAGTCCTGTGTGTGTGTGTGTGTGTGTGTGTGTGTGTGTGTGTGTGTGTGTGTGTGTGTGTGTGTGTGTGTGTGTGTGCTTTTCACAGAGTGGTTAGTGGTAATTAATGGTCTCTCTCCGGAAAACATCAATCCAAAATTAAATCTTGATGAACTACCACAAATCGACAAACCTGAGGGCAAACACAGAATACACACAAACCAATTTGCAGCTCTGTCTTTGTGAGGACCAAAACCATCATTTAGACTCAATTTCTTTTTTGCTAAACACAAACCATTCAATTAACCCTAAATTTCACTCACTTGTTAAATGTGACCCTAAACCCAGAAATAACCGTAACCCCGCACTCAGTCTAACTGAAGACCAACAAAAATTGATCTGAACTTGGAGGCCTCCCTTGTTTTGACTATTTCTGTGAAAATATGGTCCTTACAAACACAGAAGAACACACACATACTGTACATTCACTGACTACATCTCCTGTGCTTTAGCTTCAACCAGCAAAATTGATACCAAAATCTTTACCCAAACTTGCGCCAAGGGCAAATTCTCAAAACCCTCATACGTAAATCCTCAGTTTTACAAGTGAACACAGAGCATCCTTTGTATTCAGAAAGCTCGGTCTCTCTTATAGTAAAGGAAATGTCTCACACACACACACGCACACACACACACACACACACACATTTTTGGCAGATTCCCCTCTGTGTTCTCAAGCATACTGGGTTTTTCAAGGGCACTTCGCAGTGAGTCTCAGAGAGATGATCTAATTAGTGTCATTAGCATCATCTAATTGGAGCTTTAAAATTAAAAGATTGGCTCTGGCGCTAACTGTGCTAACCTATTTTAGGATTTTAGAGTGGGAGACCGACAAAGAGAAAGAGAGCACTCTTACAAGTCCATCACAGAAAATGAATTTAGTTCTGGGTATATAATTTGCCCTTTTAACCTCATAAATAAACACACGGAGGCTATGAGAGGCAGAGGGGAATGCAGTGCGTCTGCCCCTCCTCTACCCTTTCAGCCTCCAGCCCACTTCACTAATTAACAATTGTTTTAATCCTTCTTTAATTCTGCAGACAATTGCACAAATGGTGTGCGCGTTTGTGTGTGTGCTGCACGCCAAGGGTCCCTCACACCAGTCACCCGATTAGCCAAGCTACTCTCCACCAAGCGTTGCCCACAGCGACCAAAGGTAATTGCTTTTTAAATAAGCCCCCGGTGCTAATTCCAATGATATTTAGCAGGCACGTACTGGCGTGCACGCACACACACACATACACACACCCACACACGAAGGAGAGATTCTACAAGACCTACCCGTCTGTACACTGGACAAATGTGTAATAGGCTTTGTTGGTATTTCTCTTTTGTCCACAGTGGGAGGCAAGGCAGGCAAAAATGAAGTCATTCGTGTACTGAAGCAACAAATGAATTTTCACCCCATGCCCAATTGGAGAATATCCTTTAGACTGAAAATGAGCACTCAGATCGATTCTGGACGGTGTGTGTGTGTGTGTGTGTGTGTGTGTGTGTGTGTGTGTGTGTGTGTGTGTGTGTGTGTGTGTGTGTGTGTGTGTGTGTGTGTGTGTGTGTGTGTGTGTATGTGCGTGTGCTTTTCACAGAGTGGTTAGTGGTAATTAATGGTCTCTCTCCGGAAAACATCAATCCAAAATTAAATCTTGATGAACTACCACAAATCGACAAACCTGAGGGCAAACACAGAATACACACAAACCAATTTGCAGCTCTGTCTTTGTGAGGACCAAAACCTCATTTAGACTCAATTTCTTTTTTGCTAAACACAAACCATTCAATTAACCCTAAATTTCACTCACTTGTTAAATGTGACCCTAAACCCAGAAATAACCGTAACCCCGCACTCAGTCTAACTGAAGACCAACAAAAATTGATCTGAACTTGGAGGCCTCCCTTGTTTTGACTATTTCTGTGAAAATATGGTCCTTACAAACACAGAAGAACACACACATACTGTACATTCACTGACTACATCTCCTGTGCTTTAGCTTCAACCAGCAAAATTGATACCAAAATCTTTACCCAAACTTGCGCCAAGGGCAAATTCTCAAAACCCTCATACGTAAATCCTCAGTTTTACAAGTGAACACAGAGCATCCTTTGTATTCAGAAAGCTCGGTCTCTCTTATAGTAAAGGAAATGTCTCACACACACACACGCACACACACACACACACACATTTTTGGCAGATTCCCCTCTGTGTTCTCAAGCATACTGGGTTTTTCAAGGGCACTTCGCAGTGAGTCTCAGAGAGATGATCTAATTAGTGTCATTAGCATCATCTAATTGGAGCTTTAAAATTAAAAGATTGGCTCTGGCGCTAACTGTGCTAACCTATTTTAGGATTTTAGAGTGGGAGACCGACAAAGAGAAAGAGAGCACTCTTACAAGTCCATCACAGAAAATGAATTTAGTTCTGGGTATATAATTTGCCCTTTTAACCTCATAAATAAACACACGGAGGCTATGAGAGGCAGAGGGGAATGCAGTGCGTCTGCCCCTCCTCTACCCTTTCAGCCTCGAGCCCACTTCACTAATTAACAATTGTTTTAATCCTTCTTTAATTCTGCAGACAATTGCACAAATGGTGTGCGCGTTTGTGTGTGTGCTGCACGCCAAGGGTCCCTCACACCAGTCACCCGATTAGCCAAGCTACTCTCCACCAAGCGTTGCCCACAGCGACCAAAGGTAATTGCTTTTTAAATAAGCCCCCGGTGCTAATTCCAATGATATTTAGCAGGCACGTACTGGCGTGCACGCACACACACACATACACACACCCACACACGAAGGAGAGATTCTACAAGACCTACCCGTCTGTACACTGGACAAATGTGTAATAGGCTTTGTTGGTATTTCTCTTTTGTCCACAGTGGGAGGCAAGGCAGGCAAAAATGAAGTCATTCGTGTACTGAAGCAACAAATGAATTTTCACCCCATGCCCAATTGGAGAATATCCTTTAGACTGAAAATAGGCTGATCACTCATTCTGGATTGTGTGTGTGTGTGTGTGTGTGTGTGTGTGTGTGTGTGTGTGTGTGTGTGTGTGTGTGTGTGTGTGTGTGTATGTGCGTGTGCGGGGAATTGTCTCTTCAGTGACCGTCAAATAGGCCCTGCAAACCTCAAAGATGGAAAAGGCAATCGTACACTTCTATCGACCATTTCCTCGTCTCTCCTTTCTTTGGTCTCTCCATGTCTTCAACCTTTTCCTTTCCATCTTTCCCAACCTTTCTCCAGATCCAATTCCCACTTCCTCTTGTCACAATAACCATCTCCTTTTGTTCATTTTCTATTCTTCCAAAATGTCATGTTTCAATCTCTCTTTCCTCACCTCAGTTTTTCTATTAAAGAATACACTTGGCAGCCATTTTTCTCCCGTCGGGTTATGTTTTTCTTCCTCTCCTGCATTTTGAGTCCTCTTTGCTTCCTTTTCGGGGAACCCAGATTCATCTCCTCTGGGGTGATGAGTGAAAATGTGCCTTTTTTTCCCAGACATTGCGTTGATAACTACCAATGAACCAATGAACACCCACACTGGCAGCCCTGTGGTAAATCTAATTTCATTCCTCTCGCATCTAACTGCTCAGAATTTTCTTTGATGTCTGTGGTCCAATGTGTGAAGGTACCACTCAAGCAGAGTTAAGGCTTATGTTGGGCTGTCTTTCACAAACATTTCCATTGCTCACACTGATCCCCCTCTGTCATCTCTGATCCCTCTCTCAACTTTCATGAATATCTCACATTTGATGGAGCTGTCTCATGTCTAATCTTTTAACCATGTTGTGTGAACAGGAAATGTTTGATTCAACACGTCTTTTTAGTTTTACCAAAAGCTGCTCAGCGCAGAAAATACATGTCAAACAGCAAGAACTCCTTTGGGCAAAGTTGAGATTTTAAACAAACTCTGCTTAATATTTCTGTAAAGCAAACGTGTCTACCCATCATACCCATCAAACTCTTTTCCTGCACGATTTTACTCAGTATTTCTACTGTGGCATTTGACTCTGGCTCCTTTAGCTGGTTGTATCCTCCTGCAGATTACAGACTATATATAGCACGATTTATCTTTAATCTCCCTGTGATATAACAGCGAAAACCATTTTCAGTTGCTCTTTGTTTTTGCAGCACCACAGTATTTACCTCTGAGGGGAAGCTCAATGCACTATCCTCCTTTAACCAATGCTTACTGCTATTTACTTCATCCATTTACCTTGTCTCTGGGTCTCTGAGTTATTCTTCTTCTTCTTTCCTGTCCAATTTCCCATTTTGCCTGCCTCACTCATTTTTTTGGGTTCTGCTTTTCTTCATTTAGGCCACTGAAACCCCCCTAGTCAGGGATCTGCCCTTCAAAGAAAACATGTAAACTGAAAATTAATTTCCAATGTTTTGATCCACAAGGTTTTTAGAGTATTTCTTAATTAAGATCTTCTTGTCAAAATGTTGAGTTGAACTTGCTGAAGGATACTTCTTAATTTCAGGAATAGGAAAAGGAAACATTTCCTTCAGGAGGCTGCTAGGCAGGGTCTTTAATAGGCATCATTTATGCACACATTCAGTAGGAGATGCAGACACACAAAAGCTCTAGAACTGAAATACACACACCAACTTGCATCCAACCTTGGGCTCTTAAGGCGCAAGAGGGTGTAGTTTTACTGATGGTAACTGGCCCTCCAAGGATCTGACCCCGAATGATTAGATGTTGCCGTGTCAGGAAAAAAAAAACATTTGATCAATGTTTTAGCAGCATGTAATGATCTGCTTCATAAGCGTGGCATCATGGCGGGCTCAAGTAGCATGTAAGCCATCTGTCTAAGACTTGAGGAAAAGATGGGCAGTTTTAGGAGGATGGGAGGAAAAGAGGGAGCGCATGAATGATTTAAGAGTGGCATGCGAGGAGCAGATGACGGCATAAATAGAAAGAGGATATGAGCCGGAGCATATGCTGCATATGGCTTACAGAGGAGCGGTATTAGGGAAATTGGTACTGAGAGGAGCTTTGACAGGAAAGGAAGAAGACAGGTACAGTAAGAGAGTTTGGTTTCATACTTTACAGCTAAAAAAGTTGCTTAGTTCAATCAAGTTCTTTTTTCTTTTGTATGATTGTATGAAGAGCCTACAAGGTCGGTTAATTGTTCAAAGACATGTTTGTCTCTACAAAAAGGGCAACATTCAGAAACAGTACGACAGCAAAATGAGGACAGTTGCTTGGTTGTGAATAAGAGATTTGAAGAGTGATAAATCACTTAAAACTTGCCCTGCGACATCCACAAAACAGACGAAACACAAAGTGATTTTGACTAAGTGCACCACAGAAATAAAATACCAAACCACTGACACGTAGCAGAAGCAGACGTTATCTTCCAGCAAAATTTGCAACCTCCTTTTAAAGAATTAATTACCCTTGACAGGAGAGGAAAATGGCCAAAGGTAGTAGAGAATCATAAAGGTGAAGGAATGAGTGTTGAAAGTGAATTCAGGTAAACAGAAGGCAAAGAGGGAGGAAGAGTCAAAGAGGAGAGGAGTAAAAGGGAGTAAGAGTGAGAAGGGGATATAGCAATACAATTTCTAGGTAAAATCAATTGAATCATAATTGGTTCATTCCTCAATCCTTCCCATGTGATTATTATTATTCTGGATTATTGTTATCTGATTGAGTGAGGCAACATATGTGTCTGAGTATGTTTGTATGAAAAGTTACACACCATCATCTCTCCTTCAACCTGAAACTGATATTTGTCAGCACCAGAGGTACAGACGCTCACGTACACTGAGTGAAAAGACAATATGGACTGTGAGTCAGCACTGATTTTGTGAGCTCACCGTAGAGATCGGCAGCGTGGGACACGGGCAGGGTGCAGAGCTCAGGCCTTGTCCCCCGCAGATTGATTGAACGACCAAGAATAGAAGGAGCAGCAGAAGAAACCTGATTGCACCCCTCATTTTATTTCCCCCACTTACGTTGCCCCCTGGTTACACTCTGACTCGGTCTGGCAAGCAGCGCGGGAGACAGTGAAGGGAGGGTGGGAGGAAGCTGGAAGGTCAGAGAGACTTCAAGCTGGCAACAAAAATGACTGCCTCCTGCCTGTCACTGCCTCCAGATCAGTGCATACCCCTTTTCTCTCTGTTTCTAGGTTACTCTCTACAAATCTTTCTGTAATCTAAATTTTATTTTTACAGCACTTCTGTTCTATTAGAGGGAGAGATGGTCATGGCATGAAGGAAAGCAAAGAAAGGAGGAGACGGAGTTGAATGCATCACTATGTAGTATGTGCCTTTTGTCCACTGAGCCTGCAGGACATCATAATCTCTATCCTGACTCGACTTGGTGTGATCGGCTCGGGTAGTCTTAGCTGGCCATAGATCATGATGTCAGGTGAGTCAGAGAGTTCTGGCCGAGTCTTATGTCTGAAAACAAACAAGTCTTCCACGAGAGCTTGATCTTGAACCTCATTGCCTTTGTCAAGTACTGAGAGTTAAGTGTATAAAAAAAAAAAAAAATGCCTTGTTTACATATTTTTTGATCAGAGATTTTCTGATTGAAGTCATAACATTTTAGTTCTTGTATGACTGTGTTTGATGAGTTTGGCTTGCTTTGGTAATATCACAAAAAAAAAAAAATAGTCACAGCACATAGCTCCCCCTAAAACCACAAGTTGTCGTTTTTTTTTACATTTTTTATTTACGGATTGAACAAACAAACTATAAAAGGAGAAAGCCAAGCAATCTATTTCCACCTCCTTCCAGTCTTTATGCTAAGCTAAGCTAGTCACCTCCTGGCTCCAGCCCTAAACATAGGTAACTCGCTGACACCAGTATTCAAAAATTTCCAGTAAAAATCCAGCCCTACTTACCAAAGACCTAAATGCACTAGCCCATATTCCCCCAAATATAATGATTCATCATACTAAAAAAAAAAAACTATGATTATTAACCAGTACATGGAAAATCAACTATTTCTTTACATGGTGATCAGAGAAACCAAGAGCCAAAAAATAATAATAATTTGAGAACTGTTGGTCAAACATTTTGATCGTGATATCTGACCAAAACAGAGAACTGTGACTGTCATTTAAGCAATATTAATGCAACCATAATATAAATATACACTTGTGTAATTTCCCATGGATAGCTTTGTGTTTGTCTGTCCTCTCTTTTCTCTCTTCCTTCCTGGCTACAAATTGTTGTTTACTCTGACCATCACATTTCGAGAGCCTGGGTGGCTACAGAGCTTTCCAGTACCATAAAGTCTATCTGATGATAAACCGTGCAGGCATTAGCAGGTTCAGCTTGCTGTCAGGGCCTGCCTGAAAGCCACTAATGGAAGTATGTGCACAAAATCCATTGCTATAGTGCAAAAAAAAAAAAAAAAAAAAACACACACACACACACACGCACGCACGCACACACACACGCACGCACACACACGCACCACACACGCACACACGCTTTACTAGCTCAATAAAGGGGTTTACTGGAAATGGGATGTAAAAGAGAGAAAGAAAGGAGGCAGGGAGGACTTTCTTTTCATTTATATCTGCATCCTCTAATATGAAATTTAGTTTGTTACATATTTCATATAATCCCAGATGACGTTTGTCAAATAGAACACGGGTTTCTCAGTCATCATCTCCTCATCTCATCTTTATCGAACGGCAACTGATAACAGGAGAACAGCTTAACTCTGGGCTGTATCAGTGATTTAAGTGCTATTTGAAATCACCACTACTGCCAATCGGAAGTCCATCTGTGGGGATTTACATGTAATGTTTATTGGGAGCAGAATCCTGTCTTCATTTTCTTTTACTGTCCCTGCTCTCTCCCAATACCGTCTAAATGAATTTAAATGATCTGCATTTATGAATCTGTTGCCACATAATTCTTCTGCCTGTGACTCATCACTCAGGCTTGCTGTGTAGTAAGTGCGTGTCTGTATACTTGCGCTTGAGTGAGCAAATGTGTGCATGCGTGAGTGTGTAAGAGAGAACAGAATGCATTGTGGGCATGTGTATCTGTAAACTAAATGAGCCTAAGCATGCGTGGAGGAAAATATCTGAGATATGACTGTGAGCCAGGTTACCGTGGAGGGGCTGGGGGGGGGGGGGGGTTATTTGCCTGCACCTGAGGCTCTAACTGCTAATGCTAATAACCCAGTGGATCCTGGTGAAACTCAAGGACAGGGAGGTCAGACAGCTGGGCTCCATGTCCATGCCTGAGTCACCTGTCCTGGGGTAGCAGTGTGCCAGGAGCAAAGGTGGATGGAGTGTTGAGCCCAAAGGCCAAAGTATTGGCCAGACAAACAGTGGAAAAGACAAAGCACGACTCTTTGCCACTGCTTTAGGGCTGTTTCTAAAGTGGGTTTTGGCTGGACACACACACACACACACACACACACACACACACACACACACACACACACACACACACACACACACACACACACACACACACACACACACACACACACACACACACACACACACACACAGTAAGAGCCAATGCCACAGTAATGAGAGTAGGAGGACACTCCTCAGGAGAGAGGTGGGCCCTTTAGCCAATTCTCGGCTAGTGATTTCACACAGAGAGACAGAACAGAGCAAAAGACGGAGATGAAATGAGCCGCTGGGGCCCATCTGTATGCCTCAGTATAGACTAACCAGGCATTCTACTCACAAGTACTCTTTACCAGTAAACTACTCAAGTCATAAGCATGCAAGCCAAGAGGACGAACACTAGAGAGGAAGGATGCAAGGACAGAGGAGAAGTAAACGGCTTTACCAGGACTTTGCAAGGATTCAGTCAACCTCACATTCCCAGTTAAGGCATTTGTCTGACATTTTTGGTGGAAGTGTCGTGATCTGCCCTTCTGCGTGTTCCTGAACAGACTCTGTTTTATTTCCCATTTTATTTTGAAATTACTTCCCTTATGTGTCTGTTGTAAATTTACTTCCTGTCTTGGTGTTTTTTGTTTAGTTTTCTTTCCCCCACCAGTTTTCTGTTTCACCTGTTTCTCATTTGCTAATTAGTCCTTATGTATATATAACCTTGTCTTCCCCCTTTCAGTTGCCAGAATGTTATTTTAAGTTTAGTTAATGTGTGCTTTTTGCCGTGGTTCCTTGTGTTTTGCCTGTCAGACCTTGATTTTGACCCTTTTGTCTGTTTTCTTGATTTTGAATTCTTGCCTCTGCTTGTTTGCCTGTTTGGACTGTTCTCTCCGGATTTGACCTTTGTCTGCGTCACCTTCCCATAAGCCTTTTATTTGTCTTTGTTGTTCATAAAATACTTAACTGCAATAGTTCTTCCTCAGTGTCTGCATTTGCGTCCTATCCTCTGTGTCTTTGTTACCCTGTTTGCACCAGTTGTGACAGTGCGATTCTGTGTGTGGGATAAGTGCCCTTTAGGACCATATACATAAACAAAGCCTTAGGGAACACTATAGATGTGGAAATTTCTCCAACAGTGTATAACCTCATTCAGCATTATTGTTTTGATTCGGGGGAAAGTGGGAGACGAAAACAATTTACACACCAAATAGATACAATTCTAAAAACAGCTCAAGTTAAATGTCTTATGTTCACAAAGACTGCAAAGGTCAGTAATATACATCCACATAATGAGTGCCATTAAAGGGGAATGCAAACACACAAACCCAAAAGTTGCCAGTGAAACTGACTTAACAGAAAAAGATGACTAAAATGTTATGACTAAGTAGACTTTATAAATTTCCCATCATTCACAGCAGGGTGAGCTGGCACAGTGGTCAATCTGCTCTGTCCTGCCACTGTTAGACATAGTGAGGACCAATATGATGGAGGTCAATATGTTTTAGAAGATAGCTTGGCTTTGCAGCTTAATTGGACTGCCAAAGATAAAATACAGCCTGCATGTAATATAAAGCCTTTATGTCAGTGGGCCTGATGACAATAATAAATATTGACTTGGTCAGTCAGATCGGCTAGAAATTATTGGTGTTTTTTTGTTTGTTTGTTTGTTTTTCCAATTAATACAGTATTTTCTCCAGAAAAACAAGAATATCACATATGATGCTTCTCAAAACTACTCCACAGCTTGTTCACTCCCTCACAGTAATTACAGTGCTTAATTTAGTATTTATCAATATGAATCTGCTTAAAGAAGGGTCGCTAGTTCATTCAAGTACTTAATATCCTAAATAAGGCAATGGCCAGGTGGGCTGTTTTTAGGACTAGCACTGTCCTGAAACAGCAAGAATGGCCAGACCCAAGAGGGTGAGCCCCAAGCAAATCCATCATCAAGAAGTCACTGTTCCAGTCTGGCAGCCAGTGAGTGTGCCCCAGGGAGGCAGGACAAGCCCAGTATTAGCGATTCCCCCAAGGGAAGGCCAAACTAAGCTGGAATGACTGATGCAACCCAGGGGAGGGTAATCGGGTGTGGAATGACTGATGTCTCCCAACGGTAGGGAAGCGATCCAGGAAGGTTTGGCCTCTAAGGATGCTAAATGGAGCCAAAGGAGTGATTCTAGTCCAGAGTTGAAGTTTACAATGAAAGAACGAGCAAGTGATGAGTATGCAGACACTGTACATGTGCAAGGCTGCAGGAAAGATCAGATTCCACTTGTTCTGCCCTAAATTGGTAAAACAAGCAGGATCAAGCTTGTACTGTGGCCCTGAGAGGCAAAACACAATATTTCACAAAACAGGACATTTCACAAAACATAACATTTCAAAAAACACAACACCATTTCAGAGAAAGGACAGTCCAATGTCATTTCCTGTTTCTATTGTGTACTACTCTCAGCAGTGTCCTTTTAAAACTGAGTTTGAAAGGATGGAGGAGGAGATTGAAATCATAGGGAATTTTTAACAAAGGACATTTAAATGATGTGATTCTCTATGTCTTCAACATATCATGATATTAAAATTTCAAGAAATGGCCACGAGATGCGGAGGACCTATTCAGCCCAAAATAGGTTGGAAATTAAAAAAAACAGCCAATGGTAGCATAGAGTTTAGAGCGTCCCTCCGGCTGGTCCAATCTCCTACCAACCAACCTTAACACATCAAGTGAATAAACTCCAAATTGACTTGGATTCTGTCCAATCACAAATAAGAAGTGTTGTCCCACCCTTTCCGTAATGTGAAATGTCATTGTGTTTTGTGAAATGTTGTGTTTTTGGCCCTCAGGGACACCGTAAGCATGGCATACACAAGACAAATAACTGAGAAACAGCAGGAAAATTATGAATACCTAATGCTCTGTTTGCTGCTCTCTCTCGCGCTTCATTTTTTACCAAGTCTCATCCTTGTGCCATCTCTCTGTTACTTTCTGCATTTCTCTGTTTTAGAGACTAGAGATCTAAGCAAAACCTGTGAAATAATGTAACAGACCTTACCCACGATCCCCCTTTGGCAACAAGTAAAGATTGACAAACAACCAAATAAAGGCGGTAGAAAAACGGCGGAGCACTAAAGAGCGTTGGATTTATGGATTAAGGATGAATTAAGATGACACACCACATGTGTGTTGGCTTGATTGAAAACTGGTGTGATGCATTAGTCTCTCTCTCACTCTGTGCACAGTCAAATCTCAACAGCTGGTCCCCTCTGCCCTCTGACTGAGAGTGGGTCAGTGCTGTGCAATGCAGAGAGAGAGAGAGCAAAGAAGATCAGAGATCAATAAGGATCAACAAAGGTACAAAATGACACCAAGTCCACCACACACCGGTAGTATTTTCCTCTAAGGTGAAATCAATACAGCTGACAAACGGCTGTAACAGGTGAGTGATACAACCGAGTTTGTTTTTTCATTGAACATCAAAAACACAGTCTGTTCAGCTCTTTCCAAATAATCTGTGTGGAAAGAACATGTTCAGCTGAGTGCCTGATTTTGGCATTTAAATGACTTCCCCATAACAAAGTCAGTTAATCGGTCAGTTAAAATGAAAAAGTCACAACTTTCACTAACACAATACATCCTGACAGGATGATTCTCACACACATAAACGGTAAAAATACAGTATACACACACTGCCTTGTTAGTTGCTTTATGTCTGCACCCCTATAAAGTCAAAACTCACTTCAAAACTGACAGTATACAGACGAAAAAAAATTGAGCGCACGCACACACAAGGGCGCACACACACACCGCAACAGGGATGCACAGTAGGAATCATTATTTGTCATGCAGAAAAGTGCCAAAAGTCACATCAGTGAGAGTTGTGTGTGCGCGCGTGTGCGCATATGTGTATATATATCTATCTATATCTCTCTATTTCTCTATCTCATATATATATATATATATATATATATATATATATATATAAGTTTTTTTTTTTTAAATGGCATACTGTGAAGGTGACACAGTCCCCAAAACAACATCAGCTGGCACAGAATGTGTTTACAACCAAATGACTCATGACTAAAGAGACCAAGAGTGGAGGAGAAACAATGGATAAGGCAAAGATACAATAGACAACTGGGTGATCCACTCATTATTTATGAAAAGAAAGCGCTTGTACTTTGAAAAAATACACATACCTAGCAAGAACTGTCTGCTGATAGGCAAACACACAATCAAAACAGCCTTTACAATTGGAAAAATAGTCTCAAAAACAAATCAAAAAGCCTCAAGCAAACTCCAAAACATACATACAACATAAAAGTTTGGTAAGCTGAATCAAATCATTAAAAAAAATTGAATAAACGGCCCACACATTCAAGTTTAAAACAAATTCCCATCTAATTAAGTAGGGGAAAAAAAGAAAAAACAACAAGAGAAACTCTCCATCCTCCACCCTGCTGTCTCTCTTGGAGCCCACGTACCTTGCAGAGCTTCTGGTAGCGCGGCGAGGAGATGGCCATCCTCTGGAGCCTGTGTAGGAAGACCACCACTTTCTGGAGGGAGGTCCGGACCATGGCCATCATCTTAAGACTGCTACAAGTCTGCAGCAGCCTGCTCCTGGTCCGCATGCTAGCACTGCCCTACCCCGCTCATATTGTTCTCCCTCTCCCTCTCCCTAGCCAGCCGACCAGACCCCAGCCAAGCTGACGTGATGTGCACACACACACACACACACACACACACACACAAACAAAGAGCAAAAAACACACACACACTCGCAAGTGTACTCAGCTCAGCATGCCCCCACGTTTCGTCACATATGCACAAAAAACAACACACAGTGAGCGCAGCCTCAGTTAGCTCAATCTCTCTCTTTCTTTATAAACAGACACTCTGACACAGCCCTCAGCATACGAACACACACTCACACACACATATGATGATGCAGGAGAGCAGGACAAGACGAGACACTCACTTTCTCCTCCACGCGGACATTCACACGCGCACCCCGATCACAGAGCCAGAAGAGAATCAAACAAATCACTTGTGACGGCACCCTGCAGAGTCAGAGGAGGGTGACGAAGAAAAAGGAAATGAAGAAGAAGATGAAGAAAAAAAGGGGAAAAAATCAACAGGGAGAGAAGAGTGGAAAGTGCCGGCAAGCTAGGAGGAAAGGAGAGAGGAAGGCACGAGTTGCGCTGGATGAGAAGAAAAGCTGGTCATACGCGGCTCACTTTTTACTGCCAGTGATCCAGAGAGAGAGGAACAGGGAGCGAGTAAGAGAAAGAAAGGGAGAAAGAGGTAGAGCGAGACAGAGAGAGGGAAAAACCACAGTAATCCTGTTGGCCACAGAAAGAGAGAGAGAGAAAGAGGAGAGGTAAAGAAGGAGACAAACGGATCAAAAGCAGCCGTGTAAGGGACAAAAAACACTGCCTCCGCCGTGAAGGGAGAATGACATTACGCAAGGCAAACAACAGATCAATGAGCGAGAGAGAGACAGAGAGAAAGCGAGAGAGAGAGTGCAACAGTGAAGAGAGGACTGAGCGAGAACTCAGCGCACAAATACAATGCATACACACAAGTGAGTTACGGGGAGGGAGGAGTCATTTCAGGTATCCAGGGTTCCTGGAAGTAAATGTCCCATTCATTTTCTGCATTGGCAATGTTAGTGACTGACAGCTACATGGCTTGGATGTGCATGACACCCACCTGGTTGAATCAGGAGTACAAAAGAGGAGTAACTGTATGAAACAGTATATCTGTTCCTTTGAAAATAAAATCTACAATCGAGAGCACAGCAGTTTGGAGACTGTTCTCTGGGGAAAAATGGCTTTAACGGTTTCCTACAGGTTAACCTTAATGAAGAACTTATTTCAACCCAAACCATGATCTTTCCCTAAGCCTACCTTTTTGAGCCTAAACATAACCAAACCGTGAACGTTCCATAAGCTTAACCATGTGTTTATTATTGTAACCGTGACGACAAACGTCCGGTATGCCTTCCACCGTAGGGGTGCTATTTCAGGTGATGTTCTCATGGAGCGTATCAGTGGATAGGGACGAACGACCTACATGGCCATTCAGGTAGGGGGATCTTTTTTTTTCAGGTTGGAGGATTTTTGTAGCTTTTTCTGGAGTTTTCATTCGCATCTCACTGTCTTCCTCAGCAAATGAAGTAGGTGTCTCCAGTGGTGGAGAGCAACACCAATGTTAACTCCTGTTTTGCTCCTATTTCTATCACTTCCTTTCTTCAACTGCAGTTATTAGCTGGTTATTAGTTATTAGTTATTAACTAGCCCCGAACCGGCCAGCCTGTCTCATCACTGTCCAATAGTCACTATAGTGTCCATTTTGCCCTCAGTCCAACATGAGAGGACGAAGAAGTAGCGCTGCCCAGAGGGCGTATTCTAACCTTTTGTCTCCTAAAGGCAACAATGGCTGAAGCTCTTGTCGTGCAACAATCACCACCACCCACACTCGGCAAGAAACCATGTTCGGTGGTAGAGAAAACTTACATATAGCCCTTTTATATATTTATATAGCGGCGTCTGGGCAAGAACCTTTTTTGCATGTCATTACTCATATCTCTCCAAACATTTCCTGTCTTCCTTCTACTGTCATGTAATAAAAGGCATAAAATGCCCACAAAAATAATTTTAAAAAGGTTTTTTTCATCAACTGATGGCTATAAAACTACAGTATCATTTAATAATCCAAGAGACTCATCTGTTAAGAAACACCGAGGATATTTAGAGTGGAGAAAAATATTTCCAACACAAGCAGCTCCACCTACTTTGCATCTCTATAGTGTGCATATGTCAGCGTGTGTGTGTGCATGTGCATGTGCGCGCGCGTGTTCGTGTGTGTGTGTGTGTGTGTGTGTGTGTGTGTGTGTGTGTGTGTGTGTGTGTGTGTGTGTGAGAGCATGTGTGCTTGTTGTTATGTGTCATATTTGTGGTGTCAAAATGCAGCACTGAAAAGATTAACTGATAACAAAAATGTGAGGCCTTACTGGAAACGAGCAGATGAAATACAAGGGAAAGAAAAAGGGGGAGAAAAGTAGAGCAGGAGAAGGAGGGTAGAAGGGCAATGTCAAGAGAAGATAAAAGTCTTTTAAGCATTTTTAATCAGTGAAAAAACAGCTAATTCTTTAGAGAATAAATCTGTTGGAGGCACACAAATACAGCAGAGATGACATTAAGAGACAAAAGAGTAGGAGAAGAACAAGAGAGTCAGGTAACAGCAGAGATAGGTTCACAATCAGCAGAGATTATCATAAAACAGCCACTCAGCTCCTGCAGAGCCGCTGACCACACAGTATTACACACAGGTGGGTCTTTTAAACCTATTCATGTTCTCCATGACTCTTTCTGTTGGACTTTTATTTGAAGTGCTGCTGAAAAACACTCTTTCTCCCAACCAAAAGACAAGAGGCATTTATTTGAAGTGAGGATGAAAACCCCTGTATCGCCCAAGAGCAGCACGCTTCACACCAACGGTTCCCCGTAACTATGACTCATACTTTTACAATGAGCACAAACCGACACTCATACAAAAATGGTGTATTCTGTGTGGCACTATGGGTCCCTGCATGTAGTTTCAGTTTATACAGATGAAGGGAGACTCCAAGGCAGGGAGGAGAAATGAACACAAATAAATGAATACAAATAAATTCCTTCAAATCAACATGCAGCTAACCTACACAGCCGGCTAGAATAATCATCATTTACCGACAGGCTCGTGTACACACACACACACACACACACACACACACACACACACATCAATTGAGAGAGGGGATCATCATGAGCTTACTGAAGAGTTCTGTTTAGACAAGGTTTAACTGGCTACAGCGTCCATTTTAAGTCATTCCACATAGTATCGACTCTGCTTCACAGGGAATTACAAGTCAGACTGAGTGTTTTGTTGGCTCGTGTTAATGGAAGTACTGGGTCACAACTAAGAGGGTGGAGGAGGCGTGTACGTCTCTGCTGCTCACACTGCTATGGTCAAAACACACACACACACACACACACACACACTAGTCTTAAGCCCAAAGCCAAACACGTACAAAGCAAGCTTGAAAAAAAAAAGCAGCTCTTCAAGTTGTGTGCACTTTTGCACTTTTCTGGTGGATACCATTATTGTTACAGCTTGTGTGGGGTGTGGTGTGATTAAAAGGACTTATATGCCATACGGTATATTAGCCCTTTGACAGATACTTAAATTAAATTTCAACTCAGTTACTTTTATCACATTACCACAGACAAGACCTTTGAGATTACTTTGACGCACTTTTTAGGAATAACAGTATACAGTTTGTGTCCTTAAAAATTTGAAAGGGCTTATAATGATGGATTAGGTTTGATACAATAAATGTTGATAATAATATAAATTGATAATGATATACATTTTTTCCCAATTACAAGAATTATATTAGACACAACCCAAATCCTCAACAAGTCTCTCAGCCTAACATTCACACCAAGTTAGTGAATTCACAGAAATTTTTGTGGACATTCATGCAGCGATTCTCTGTCAGTTTGGGATTTTGTTGGTTAAAAAGTCGAAGGTCAAGGTCACTGTGATCTCACGTTTGTCTCAGTCTTGTGAGCGCAATATGTGAGGAACGCCTGCAGGGAATTTCATTACATCTGGCACTAATGTCCACTTGGAAGGATGAACTAATTACAATTCGGTGGTCAAAGGTCAATGGTCACTGTGACCTCACAAAACACATTTCTTAAACGGTCACGGCCATAAGTCAAGAATTTATACACTAATTATGACAATATTTCACAGAAATGTCTAACAGGATAAAATGATGAAGTGATGACATTTTATGTCTATATCCAAGAGGTCAATGGTAAACCTCACTGTGAAATCTTGCTCTGAAATTACACCTACGGATACCGATACCTTTTTACCAAATTCCTTCAAAGTCTTCACTACATATATTATATGACTGGACAGACATGGATGTAAATTGCAACTTGACTGGCTGGCAGGGACATACAGTATAACCACAAGACGGTAATTCTATTTCTCTACAACCTTGGCCTGTTTTTAAATTATTGGCCTCGCAAATGGGAGTGATAGCAATCTGGCATTCAAGACAATGAAACCAACAACGTTATTATTGGCCTGAAGCTTTCGCTTCTGAAAGATGAACTACAGTGTAGCATTCTCTCAAGGAGAAGGAGTTTAGGATAAAAGCAACAGGAAGCTTGGATATATACACACACATACACCAAATCACTGACCATTTCTGGAAGGAAAAAAAAGGAAAAGGAGGAGGATATACAAATGAAAGCCCTGCAGCATACAAACCAAAAGAGATGAGGACAAGACTGGCAGGGTCAGTATTTCATTTAAAAAATACCTTTCACAGTAAGTAAGATGTTAAAAAAGAAAGATTAGTGCTTCTTTTATCTGTTGAAAGGGTGAGGTAAAGCGATTTCAGAATTAAAATGTTGCACAAAGCATAAGATGATATGTGTCAACAAATCCCTCAGGGAAGGTCTGGGTAAATGACAAGCTGGTGAGAGGCAGCACAAACACACAAAAATGCGCCCACACACTGAATTCCTAAGCAGCACTGGATAAGACGATCAATGAGCTGCTCTCAATGCACACAAGCACTCACACGTCCTCTGCATGGCCTCTCATTCACACACTTTTAACCAGCAGCGTACAAATGGATGCACCCACACGTACCCCAGCCTCAGTTCTACTGGTGAAGGATGCATTAATGAAGGATGACACTGAGATAATAGGCTGGCACCTGTGCATAGATTCACAGCTTTTCAATTTACAGCCCTACCTCCAGTTGTCGCCTCAGCTCCTTCACATGGACAGAGTCCTGCGACAGGTCTTCCCTCTGAGAGGCGTCGGCCAGAACGTTGACTGTAGTTTCCGCCTCCTGGAGCCATTTGAGGAAGGACTCCAGCTCCCTGAGAGACATCTGCAGACCCTTCAGTTCACTGTCCAGCTGGGCGTAACGGTCACTTGCCCTGTCAATCGATTTTGATGGGTCAAATACATGACTACACATGAGAAAACACATGATTTAAAGATTTAAAACTACTAAAACTCTTGCTTCAACATCATCTTCTAATTTGATGTTTACAAATGGAATGTGCAGACAGATAAACAAGGGAGTTTGTACGTACCTATTGTTGATGCTGTTCCAGGCGGCATTGTGTTTATCTGTGACCTCCTTGATTCTCCTGGTGTCGTCAGTAGAATACTCCAGCAAAAGATGATTGGACAGATCGTTGAAGGCTGCAACTGTACCTTGGCCTCGGCCCAGATCTTGGAGGAGCGCCTGTAAAGGAATCTCGGTGGCATTAGGGTCGTCATGACACTGAAAATGTGACAGATGTGTCTCAAACATTATAAGTCACTATGAAGGGCCCTGTTGGCATTGCTGCAGTTGTTAATTTGCCTGCACTGTTGTCTTTATATTCCCGTGGCTTGGTATCTGACTTTAGAAAGACAAATTGCAATGCAAGAATACTAATGACATATTCTCTAAACTGAATAAAATTAAATCAAATTTCATGCATTAAAAAACACAACAAAATTAGTTACTCTACTGCTAAGCCACCTAACATTGTTTGTTTAACCTCTACTTAATCGAGCAGGTTACATAAGACTCAATTGTCATTCATAGGGGCACATTATTATTCTAAATTTAGCATTAGCAAATAAATCATCCATATATGATCCCAAGGCACATATTCTAGAAACAAAAAGGTACATTTCAACTTTTTAAATGGACAATTACTCATGATTACAAGACCACACAAAGCAGGAGTGTAACTAATGGGCTTGATTCTGTTAAACTCAGTTGCCCTCTAGTGTTTGGTTCCTGTAATGCATCAGATACACTCGGGAGGGCAGACTTTGCTTCTAGATACTCTCGGCCAAGTCATCATCTCAAATTAAAATGATGGATGATGTGGGTGCACGAATTCACAGTGATACTGCAGAGAGGGGATTTATTAATTCTCACTTTCTACCGAGTTATATGGATGTATAAAGGACCTCTAATACTTTATGAATTAAAGTTTGACTTGGTCTAAGATTTTTCTTTGTATTAGGAAAGAGAGTGGACAAATTCCCTTGAAAAATTTCTTGTCTACCATAATGACAAGGATACAGAATCAGTGTAAATGACCTCAGGTAGGACAGGCATTAGACACCCTGAGGACATGGAGAGAAAGTTTAGCAATGAAACTTTTCCCTAACCTTGTTGTCAGCAAGCTGTTTAGTCAGGGGGTCTCTGGACAGCTGAAGAAGGTTGTGGAAACGTCCTTCGTTGTGCCCAATGAGGGCTTTCACCTCCCTCCTCTGTTCCTCCCACTGGTTGCTGTGGCCAGTCATGTTATCCAGCTGCTGGAGCCGTGCCTCAACGCCATGCTGGGTGCTGTCCCACTGGCTGCGTACCTTCTCCACTACAGACAGACAGAGACAGATGCATATGCAATGGAGAGGGAGGGGGTGACACTGTTAAAAAAAAAAAAAAAAACATCCACGCTGTTGTCTTTGAAGCAGCTAATGTGTTTTGTTTTTTTTCCTTGCGACATCTCTTTCTGAAACTGTTCAATGGCTGTTAACTCTTTCCAGTGTGATCACCCTGCTCTTTACATACATTTCTCAGTAATGGATGAGCGAACATCCAGATTAGAGGTCTTGTTTTTGATGTTCTGTGCCAGGGTGAAAATGTCCTCTAGTTGGGGATGACGCTGCTCCAGGTCACTCTTGGTCACCTGCCAGGGCGAGGCACATGTATAAATACACACAGAGACATTCACAGGAAGTGTAGAGAACATACGATAATATTTGGCGGTTCAATTTTATGACTAAACGACTCACAATTTCCCTCCCTTCCTCCTTTAATCTCCTCACTTCTCACCTGAAGACGTCCCATAGTGGTCCTGATCTCTTCCGTGTCCCCCACAGTGACAATATTAGACTTGAGCATCTGCGTGATGAGGAGGAGCCAGTCTGCCAGTTCGGTGGCTGTCTCGTTGAGGTCAGTGGGCGCCACCGTGTCCGGTGTGTGCGGGGTTTGATGGTGGGGGTCTTCGCTCACCAGGCTGGCCATCTGCACGGCTGAGGGGACCGTAGACACTGAAGCAGGGGCGAAAAAAAGGCGAGGAACTCAAGGCAAATAATGTTGACATATAGAGCTTCTTTAAAAGGAAATGATGCAATGAACATTAAAGATGTTAGAGTGAGAGAGGAGGTGCTGCCAAATGGCTCTCAGAGGATAGTGGCATCACACTAAATCAAGATGAATGAGGGATCGGGTTTGTTTTAGTGTTATACAACCAGGACTTTGTTGCTCACCTCTTATATATTATTCCATCATGCATTTTCATGCTTCAGATTAAGGCAAGCCAATAAATAATTTCAAATTTGTGACCTGAGTACTTATTACCGCTAATACAAGTACATGTTTATATGTTCGTCATATCCTGTTAATGATCCATAAGACAAATATCTCAAATATCTAATTTTTCCTCTCATATTAAAGGCTTAATACTTCATTTGGGCCGTATTGAGTATTTTCATCCTTATGCCCTTGATGAATTATAAAGACAGAGCTAGTGATACAGAAATGAGAGAAATCGTGACGTTAATTAAGTGCACTTCTAGGCATCTTTACCAAGCTGCTGGGACTGGACGACATGTTGGTGTTGTGTCCACGGAGAGACAGGTGGCTGTAGAGATTCCCTCACACGACCATCCAGGGCTTTCCAATCGGCTGCCAGCTGCTCTACCTTACCCTACACACATGAAGGCGCACATACATACATATAATGATGAGTGTATCCAGATTTTAATAAAACAGCCAGTTAAACCATAATAAATCATAGGAAACTGAGTTACCTAAAGTGGGGTAGTGGCAGTTTAACAGTGCAATATGGTGTAATTATATGCTACAATTAGAACTGGTTCTCTATTAAATTATATTACAGTGGAAATTGGGACCTTTTCCTGAGGCAACAGCTGCTGTCGTCTCTGTAGGTCTATAGAATGAGCCAACAGTTCCTCCAGGTCCTTTTTCCTGTCCTTCATGGAGGCCTCCAGAGCCTGTGACAGGTGAGAGCTCACTTTCGACACAATATTTGTGTGTATGGCAACTGGACTTTCAGTGAGGTTAGGTGTGTTAGTTCTAGTAATGTATTTGGGTCACAGACGATCTACCTGAGCTTGCCCAGGATTCAGGCCTCTGGTCACGATTGTCTGGTGTGTGACGACAACCCAGTCAGTGAGTCTGTCCATCCTGTCCTGGAACTGTGCATGACTTTGCAGGTTGGCCTCCACCTCCCCAACCTTGTCCAATAACTCATGGGTCACCTGCAGGGTAAATGGAGAGTAAAGACTGAGTAAGGGAAATAGGGAGGAGGAGAAGGTCGAGAGGATGGTAGAGATAAACTAATAAAAAGGTTAAAAAGTTGGAATATGAACTTGGATTTAGTGTTGGTACAGCTCTCACCTTGCTCCAGCTGAGGTTGATGACTCTCAGTTTGCCAACATGTTGGTCTCTGCTCTGAGGGCTCACACTGGGACTGGCCAGGATCTGAGGAGCGTGCTTGTTCAGCCAACCGAGACGTTCATTGTGTGCTTCCATTTCCTCAGCAAGGTCCTGCAAGGAAAGATGCACCGATGCCTAATCTCACAGAGAAGCACTGATTTGTTGAAAATGGAAGGAAGGAAGAAAACGGGAATCAAGAAGTGCTGCTGTGCAGGTCAGCAGTAGAACAGTTGCTCTACTTAGCCACATAACGTTTTTCATTCGACTTTTTGCGACGTGTCTCCACAGGGGAAAAAGTCTGGCTGAGCTTGTTGTCAAGAGGGAATGAAGACAGAAAACTCTGAGTCATTTTATTTTCTTGGACAAAATTGCATTGTTCAAAACGAGATGCGAGAGTTAGGTTCTTTCTGTGTTTGCTGAGCTTGACAGGTTTTGCTTGTCACTGAGATACAGAGAGCAACTTGGAAACACCGAGCTGACCATAAAATAGCTGAATCTACCAGCTCTAGAGCAGGAACAGAAACCTCTGTGCTCCCATGAATCACACTAACTTTAGCAGGTTTTGGGCCTCGCTGTACCTTGAGTTCTTTGAGGTTTTTGTCAGTGGGAGTGACGGGTAAGGAGCTGACAGCGTTTTCCACCTGCTCCAGCCATACAGCCAGATCCTCGCGTTTTCTCACCAGGTCCGACAGGGCCGGGTCCCCGCCAGCCAGCCTGCACACACACACACACACACACACACACACACACACACACACACACACACACACACACACACACACACACACACACACACACACACACACACACACACACACAGATAAGGATCTCCATTTCCTGCAAGTTGCAGGCCTAATCCTAAAATTTACATTTTAAGTACTGTTATAGATCACACTGATAATGTTAACCTGCCAAACACCGATACAGAAACAAAGTCTGACAGTGACTGAGAGTGAGCACTAACCTCTGTGCTACATTGTACGGTAAACCCAAGATGTTATATTATGAAGACACAGCAAAGATGTGTATTACATATTTCTTTGTGTCAGAATCCAAATTAGACTATATCCCCTTAATGTTTTCAATCCATACAGCCTCATTTACATGCCACTGCATCCTGTGTTTTTCTATGGAGACACTACCTGCGCTGTCTGTCCAGGACCTGGCGGTTGACAGCCCTCCAACGCTGACCCAGAGTGTCTAGCTTCTCTTCAAGCAGCTGTCCATCAAGAGATGACAGCTGCGCAATTATCTGCTCCCCAGTGCGGTTCAGTACGGCCAGGACAGGTTGGTGACTGGCAAGGCCTTCCTCCAGCTCCTAAAATGTATAAAGTATAAAGGAATGACACGAGTATGAGACAGAGAAAGATCGGGGATCAATCGAACAGCGTAAGCTAACTGACTCAGGGCCAAATCCCCCGCTCAAATCCATCTCTCCAGGCAAATCTCTAATTGACACATTAGCTTGATTCGTCACAAATCACGATTTTTAAACTGCCAAAATCTCTACTTCAGCCGAGAGAGATTTAACTTGCTAAGACAGACCCGTAAAGTAGGGTGAGTGATTGTAACGTCAGTTAAACGGTGAGTCAGCTAATTCATCTCTCAATTCCCATCCACTTGATCCCCCGTCTCATTCTCAGCGCTTGTGAAAACATGTAAAAGAGCAAGGCAGACGGAGTGTGGCCCGAGCTTTGCAAATCACGCTTATAAAAGGTGTTAATGGTGGTGGTGCTGTCAGCGATATCGCCGCAGCGTCAGAGAATTTAATTCCCCTTGAAAATGGAAGTGCTGCTTTAGTAATCAAACAAAGCAAAATTAGAGGCCCCTTCTCATTTTACCCTTCGGTTCACTTCTCTCCATTTCTAGCTCTGTATAATGAACAGTTAGATGTGCAGTGTGTTTATCAACAGGTATAGTATGGCACTCGTTCTTCCCTTTGGGGAGCAAAACGCAATTATCTCCCATCTAACATTTCCAACCATCCAGCTACTGCATATCACTGTGGCGTCTTGGGAAGGCAATAATCTTGTTTTTTCATCTTATAAACATATGGGATATTGTGACTATATATGTGACTGATTACTGGTTTGTCCCGAGGAATGTGGTATGCCTTGAGTACTTTCTATAATGTGATCTGATGTGATGTGATATGATGTGATCAAAGGCATATGCAAAAAAAAACCCATGTGAAATACCGCAGTATGCATGTGAAATCTGGTAGTCACACACAGCCGAACAAAACATCAGCATTGAGACCTCCACACGCTCCATCAGCCTCCACTGACCTCTTGGTGTTGTCGTGCAGAGTCCAGGTCCAGCTGTCCTTCAGCACCAACACTCTCAGACAGCAGTGCCTCTGTGTCAGTCAGCCAGTGACTCAGGTCTTTCATGTCACAATGGAACTGCCCCCACTCCTCTATGGCACGGTCAAAAGTCCTGCAGCAGAATAAGGAAAGAAACACACACAGACACACACAGACACACACAGACACACACACACACACACACACACACACACACACACGCCATTGTTGTGACCTTAAACCTGAGTTCATTTTGTAGTTAATTTAATGTGAAAGGTTGGAAAAAAAAAAAACCCAAAACAAACAAGGAATTCTGGTCTCTGAGTATAAAACTGTTCACTCACTGGGAAATTCTGATAAGGACAAATTGAACAGTTGACCTCTACTAAACACTAGATAATGTCATAACAATCAGGAACCCCGAACAACACTGGAAAGTTCACAGCGATGTGACTGAAAAACAAAAACAAAAAAATCAGCAAAGACCGAGAGGCTGATTACTTAAAATGCCTAATTCATAAAAAGATCTTTTATCACACTGATGGTCTGCATGAGGGCTATTTCCTCTTACAGCATCACTTGGAGCGGGACAAATCTGATTAGAGAGACAAGGTGAGGAAATTAGTTTTGATGAGTAATTTCACAAAATATACTCCAGTCTTTGGTTTTTATTATTGCCTCGAGATCATTTTGATTAGAGATAGAGTGCAATTGTGAGCAATCTTCAAAATTAGCTTACTAGTTTATTCTAGCATGTGCACATACTGTACTCCGCAAATATAGACTGTTTATAACCAAGGAATAGTGTGGATGTGAGTCAAGGTCACCCAGTGTCTGTGTACGTGTGTGAATGAGTGAGAGAATATGGGAATAGCCACGAGATTGTTTATGCCCAAGGAATTGTTTTTGATGGTAATCAAGGTCAGTGTGTGTGTGTGTGTGTGTTTGTACGTGTGTGTGTGTGTGTGTGTGTGTGTGTGTGTGTGTTTAAGTGTGTGTAGGGCGCTTGACTGTGTGCCCTGGTCTATCTCTTTATCTGTTCCTGCTGTCTCCTGAGTAGTGCACAGCTGGCATTTAATGTCCCTGCAGCTTCGACCGAATATCCTGGCACAAAAATTCACACACATTCACATCTGAAAATAGTTGCTTGTTCGTTTCTCTCCACTGTCACAAAACTTTCTGTGATTCAAAACCCTACTTCTATCTGATGAATGCATGTACAATGTAATCTGTACTGTACTGTTCTATATTGTACTGGTTGTGTGTGAGGTTGGTGCACGTACCCCTTGCGGTGGTCGTACATGCGGTTAAGGCGGTCCCACTCGGCGTTGAGCTGCGTGAGGGCGTCTCCAATCTGAGTCACCTCAGCAGACAAAGCGTCCCGAATGGCATCGGGCTGGCGCTCATGGATCCCCGCTACCTGCTCGCTCAGATTCTCCAGATTCGCTTTGACATTCTGTAAATCGACAAATGAAAGATAAAGGAAATAGGGGCTGAAAATGACTGAATTTAAACAGTGGCTCAAAGTTACTGCAACGAGCATGCTAACAGAAGAGAATCACATCACTTTGATTGTGGGAGCTGGTAATCTGATACAGACTGACTTTAATATTTTGCTGATCACAAGGCATGTTTGTCCCAGTCTTATCTAGGTATATATATATATATATCAAAAACTTTTCAATTTTAACCTCCAGATTTAAGGCTTTTGATGTCAGGGGAAGCCCTCTCCAAGTCGCAGAACTTGTGTTTTCTATTAAATCATTTCTTCTACATCTGTTACAAACAAATGTTTATTAATTGTAACTTTTCTTTTTTTTTTTTCCTTGTTTAACTTTGTGAAGGTGGCTATATAAAAGCAAATACAGTACAGTGGCACATGTCATTTTTGTGATATGTTTGTGATGGTAATTGCTGACATATCAGTTTTGGGTATATGAGAGACGACCCACTCTCAGTGTGTCCTCCTGGCTAGAGAAGTCTTCATAGAGCCCCCCGCTGAGCTCGGAGGAGTTAAGAAGTAACTCGTTGTCGGCCATGGCAAGGAGCACTTTGTTGATGTCCAACAGGTAGTCGGAGGGACTCAGTGAAGGAGCAATGCTACGCTCCACTGCAGACATCTCCTACACCGCAGAGGAGCAGGGGGAAAATTGCAAAATTACATCAACACCTCTTGTGCCGCATGATATTTCAGCAAGCCACACTATGCTAAAGTGACACTACCATCAATCCAATCAAGCACTTCCAGTGAGGGACACAACTCTCAGTGACTTCCTAGTCAGTGCGTATGTGTACGGCGTATGCATGGGTGCATGTGTAAATCCCTCACCTCGGCTGAAAACTCTCTTGTCTGCTCTGTGAAGGTGTGAGAAGACGACAACTCCACAGAGACTTCGACCTGCCGGATTCGTAGCACCCTCAGCTCCTAAAGCGGGCAGACACATAAACAGCAGTTAACCCGCCGGCATGAGTGCAAAGAGGGAAAACAAAAAATGACAGAGAGCTTTGTTTGCCCTGCTCAATGAAGACACAACTTATTTTTTATGCGTCCCACCCTGTGAGCAGAATATTGGCTCTGCAGGCGGAGCAGCAGAAGTCTCAACTCCTCCCTTTGACCCTCGTCTGAAGTTCGTTGCAGCGCCTCTTCTCCTCTTCTCAGCAGGTCTTCCACACCGGCTTTCTCCTCATCCATCTGGTACAAAGAGAGAGGGTAAAAGGTCAACTACAATTGAAAATTGCAAGAATGATCTGCAGACAGATTTTAGTATAGTAATGCAAAATATCTTCAATGTCTCTTAAATCTACCTGTGTTCTATTCAATGGGCATAAAAAAAAAGAACAACTTACACACCTGAAACTGACATTGGCTGTGAGTTGCTCCTTCACTAAACAAGCTATAAATTGCTCAGAGTGGAGACGCCGCAGAAACACAATAATAACTTCCCAACTTGCACAGTGACCTTGCTTTGGATTGGTCAGATTTGTTCAGCTGGTGTGTTTAACGTCATAAACCTTGATAACAAAAGCTTGAATTCCAGACTCGTTAGGCCTTGAAATGCCCAATCAAAGCTTGTCTTATCATGTGGCAGCTTTATATAATGTAGCCTGTAGCCCGGCATATTCTTCATAGAAATTCTCATAAAACTTCAGGTTTAGAGAGACAGAAAGAGACTAATAGGCAACCTGGGGCAACCTCTGGAAAAAAGGCTAGATATGGCAAACCTTACAGAAAGACTGCCTGTTCCCCTACCCACAATACTACAGTATCTAGAGCTCAATTTTAATGAAGTAATTACTGCTTTGCTGCTCATTTATCTCATAATATTGGCCTTATTTTCAATCATCATCTTTAGCACTGTTTCTGTGAAAATTTTAAAAACAAAAAATGAAAGCGTTACAAAAGAAAAACTGAAAGGTGACCTTGTGTACCTTGTCGTCATCCAGGATGTGCACTGGGTCCTGTTGCTGCTGCTGCAGAGCCCTCAGTGTGTCCTGGAGCTCTGCCTGAAGGTCCGTCACCTCACTGGAGACCAGAGCCTCAGCAGGAAGAGCCTTACTCTGACTCTCTACTCGGATCTCCTGGCTGTGAATGACCTAATGAGACAGAACAAAAACCCACTTCAGGCCAATCAGTCAGAGCCAGTAAGATAAATGACCGGCTGCATCCTCAAACAAAGTGATCCGCTGGGTATAAATTGTGATAAAACAGAGCGTTGCAGTATTTTGTCTGAAAAACTCTGTAGGTATTGTAATGTTATTTGGATAAAAGGAAAGATGTTCCATTTGTCACTGGGTAAGTATTTTGTGGGCAACTGGTTTTCCTTAAAGATATGATCTAATTGACCTTGAAGCGTGCACTACTGTGAGATTCTTGTACCTGCTGGGGTGCCCGCTGGTTCATCTCAACACTGCCTGACTCCAGGCTGGTGATCATCTGAATGCCAAAAGACAGGGAACAGATACACTGATGGAACAGACTGCTCTCTATTTGACAGTTTGACCTTTTGTGCACACAGCAGGACTGAATTCCACACTGAGCTTTTCATTGGTAAAGATGGTAATGATGGTTAGTTTGCAAACAGTTTGTGCTTTTGTACCTTGGCGGTTTTGATGTGCTGGGAGACTTTGTCGAAGTTGCAGTTGAGTTCGGACAGTTTGGGCTCCACCACATCTCGGCAGGCCGGCCCCCTGCTGGTCATCAAGATGATGGCCTGGTCCCTCACGTTGTCCACACGCAGACTGATGTCCTCCAGCTCCTCGAGCATGCTCTGAGGACAGACCACGGAATAGCTGGTCATCTCTTTATCAGTTTATGCTATCAGTCGTTCTCTCTCAGACTGGATGGCAGAGTAGCCTTGGGTCAGACCGGAGAGTTTGGCACAGCATGTACTGATCAAGGCTAGCAGGCCCGTGGACCAGCTGATATTCAGTGGAGACCTTCGGTTGTCATGATGAGAAGAAGGGTCAAGAATTTCATATAACTGGAAGATATATTATTTGAGGCTCAAATTTAGCCACCTTCTTTCCAATCCCTCAACAAACCTCTCTCTTGCCTCTAACCTGACTATCTCTCACCGTCCTTTTTATTCCATTTGGTGAAGCATGCTGACAATGGGCAATTATTATTAAGAACCACAGAAAAATGTCCTCATGGTATCCAAATATAAAATTTCCATCATAACAAAGCACTTTCTGCTGCAACAGAGGACCATCCAGAATGGTAGATTTAGAAATGATTGATCATTACCTCCCTAATCCTTTCATGAAAACGCATTAAAATCTCTCTGTCCCAGAAGATAACAGGAGGGGTATTCCTCAATGGATTTTCACAGAGTGCATTTCCTTGCCAGAGGCAGTGATTTCCATAAAGCAATTCTAAACTACTATTTCATACTTCTAAGCTTGCCATGGTATGACCTCAGCCAATTACATATTTTTCAGACAACAGTCGATGAAAAACAGTATGAATTAATAACTTTGAAATGATGACAGGCATAACAAAAGACCGGTAACTATCCTTTATTTACCGGGTGCACTGTATCCACACTTGGGGGCCATTCTCCCTTTCATCATACTGATGCTTTCTCTGTCGCACTGTGACAGCTCTCTCTCCCTTACCTTTACCACCTTTTCCCTCTCTGACAGGGCGAGACGCTCAGCCTCGTCCAGGTGGATCTGGGTCTGATAGAGCCAGGTGCTGATGTGAGCCAAGTTCTCATCAAATATTTCCACCTCATTCTGGTGACTCTGCACAAACACAAAGAAAAACAAAGGCTCAGTGTTTTGATTAGGACATGACGAAAACTCCCTACTACTTAATCTAAAACAACATTTTTACTGATTATGTGAGTTTTCAATAAACTTTACACGACTTGCTGCAGTGCATAATTACAAGAAGAACATTTCTTAGTCTCTTTGTTCAAATGGTAAATACATTTTGTTGAAAAGGAGATTTGCATGCCCTTGTTTTGTTCTTGATTTGAAGTGTATTTCTTTGCCTCACTACTGCAATCACTTGATATATGCAGCATAATGAGGAAATGCTTTATTTGGGTTTTAAATTTTTCAAAGAAATTACCTCGTAATGCCATTTTTTAAATCTTTCCAAGGACAGGAAAAACAACTTTCAAATTTAATGAACTTTTTAGAATTTCAAAACTTACCATGTTTGCTTAAATTATAAATTTAACATGATAAATTCAGGAATAACTGATAGAAGATTTCTCATTATCCAGAAGAATAACATGCTAAAAGGCACAGCTATGACAAAAATATGTGCATTATTCACTCAAGAGTGGCCTGAGGCAGATGGAAGAATCTACTTATTCTGAGAAAACAGATTAAGGAACACAGCAACTCTTTATTTACTAAGCCTTACTGTACAACATATTTGCTCTCACCAGCACAGCGCTAAGCCAGTCCTCTGTCCAGGTGCGGACGCGACCCCAGGATTCATTGAGTCCAAAGAGTTTGTCTTCCAGCTGAGCCTCACTGCCCTCCACCAGAGTCTGCAGCCCAGCGCTGGTCTCCATCAGGCTGGACAGCTCCACCTTACGACGCTCTGACTCCTTCAGCAGGCCCTGGTGGAGCGACACACACACACACACACGGTACAATCTATTACACAGGTTCATGGGATGGCCTCCATGTTTCGATAATTTACTGCCATATCAGTGAGCTGTCACCAGGATTTATCACACACACTGTAGTATGCAAAAAAATGAAGCAAGATTTACATGTAACATAAACCATAATAAATAGTCTGCCATGATATCCCACAACCTAGAATGAACATAAATATTCATATATTCAAATTCATGTAAATTTAACAGACATTATATACATTTAAAGGCAATTATATTTGAAGAACAAAAAAAAAGCGAATTTGAAGAAACCTCCTACACGCTCTCATGCACTGTAGTGCCATTGAGGACTTGGCATGAACCCATGGCTCATTTAAAATTCATACGGTTTCATTTTTAATGCTGTTGCTAAGTCTTTTTGACGAAGGGGTCGAAGGGGTTGGTTCAGTGTGTGGGATTGTATAAAATTCTCTGTCTTTTTCACAGAATTGGGTTGAGAGAGAGGGGAGGCGAGTGCCAGTGATTCATTAAGACACACATCATTCTACGCATTTTTTCCATTGTAAGGGTGAATATGGCGTAAGTCACAGCTTTTCAACACTGAAGCATCCTCAACAGTTCCTCAGTTGCCCTCTCTTCATAATGCTGATACACGTCATTTCCAGTTTTAGAAAGAGAAAGATTAGTTTTCTCAGTTAGCATCGAACAGTCCCTCTGCTCCACCTACTGGCCTAGGACAGAATCCCTTCTTCGGCCCTGCTGGGGAGATGTAATAAAAGGTTTGGGACAGCTGCTCACATTAGCCCATGCAATCTCAGCATCAATGTCAGCTGGCATGTCTTCACAGCTGTTCTTCTGCTGGAGCTGAGCCTCATTGGTGGTCAGCCACTCCTGCAGGGCAGCGCTCTCCTTCTGGAACTTCTGAGACAGAGACAAAGCTTTTTCCAGGTCCTGCTTGCCCTCTGTTACCTGTAAAGAGAATGAAAACGAAGGTGTCTTAGTATGGTCGCAGAGATATGTGAATATCACTTATAATTCAACATGAGCTGAATTTTTTTTAGAGCAAAGAGAATTCATTTTGATCTAAATTTTAAAAAATAAATAAATAAAAAAATAAAAAGTTACCTGAGCCCCTAGGTCATTGTAGAGCAGTTTGAGAGCAGTAAGCTGTTCGTCCATAGCCTTGGGGTTCTCAGTCTGCTGTTTCTGCACAATCTGGCGACCTGTTTTTATCACCGTCTCCACCTCTAGCTTCACCTCACTCAGCAATTTGTATAATTTCTATACAGCAAAAAGAAGGGCAATGAGTGTGGGTGAAATAGAGTGTTTGTTTGTGACTGCAAAAAGGGGTAGCTAGGTTGTTAGGTATCTCTGCTTATGTTTCTTGTAATTACTTTAAACTTTGCTGAGCATTTATAATGTGAATAAACTACAACATTTAGCTACAAATAAACCATTTAAACAGGCTGTGTAAAATAGAGATTGAGAAAGGTCTGGTTCTCACCATACAACCGCTGAGGTGCGACTGGATTTTTTCTGGTTCCAGATCCTTGACATCCAGAATGTGTAGCTCAGCCTTGGCACCCTCCAGGACCCTCTTACAGTCCAACATGCGCTGCTCAAAGTTAGCAGGCTTCTGGAACAGCTGGTACTTTGTGGAGATCTCTCTCAACTTCCTCTGAAGTGAGCGAAGGGAAGGTTAACCAAGTAATGCCACTGTTACACAAGCCGGATGACGAGCAGCTGCAACGATTCTTTATTTGTTCTGCACGTAAACACTTTCTAAATGACAACCAACGGCAATATGTGAACGAGAAGCTTCCAGGAAGACTTCCAGACAGTAAAATTAGTTAGGCACATTTCTCATTTATACTCCAAACATGAGGTTAATGAGAGTACTACCTTATCAATGTCATGATAATGTAGTGGTGGTGTCACTAGAAATCTGACATCAGTTTCTGTAGTTTCTGATGTTCTCCAGGAGGAGTCAGTGTTACCTGAAGCTGATCCAGCATGGTCCCACCACGGGCAGCTTTGCCATCACTGGTGGGGGGAGGTAAGTTGGCCACGTTCCTCTTTCTCATCTCTTCCACTGTTACCTCGTGGGCTGTGATATCTGCCCCGATGGTCTGAAGGAAGAGTGGAAACGAAGACATGCAGCATGAGTATGATATTCACATGCACAGACCCTACTTCATGTGTATCTGTGCATTCATCAGGTGTTTTCTGAGTGTTTATGTACATGTAACATGAATATAAATACTGCATGTACAACTATTGTATCTTGAGATTTCATAAAATCAATCTACTTATGGCTCCTCAATTAAGACCTATTTAACAACCAAATTATATACTGTTCAAATCTATAAAAATATATATTTTTCATCACTTAAATGTAATGCTATTTAAGAGATTTTCAGGCTGCTGACTGCTGTTATGTATTATCATTTTACGACTATTTATTGGGCTCCTGCCCATAGGGGGGAATCTTCAGACAGGTGAGGTGACACTCTATGAAATAAGATCCACCAGGCTTTGGTGCCTCCTCAAAGTGTCACATCTTGTTTGGTGACTTCTCTGGGCGTGAATGTGCTCATACTGCGCATGCGCCCGGTACCTGTGCCTCCTGTGGGAGCTGGAAGGCGTCTATGCGATCAGTGAGGTAGGAGGTGAGTGTGTGGTCCAGCTGGTTCAGAGAGTCCTGCAGTGATTGGAGTGCCTGTTCGTTCTCCTTCAGTGTCTGCAGCTGCTGCTCAAGGCTGATCTGCCGGTTCACCGCCTGGACAAGGACACAGACAGCAAGTCATGAGTTTGAATTTTTCAGTCAGGAATATCAGTGTATTTCTATGTATTCGGTTATTCCGGTATTCTACATGGAAGCTGACAAGGAGAAGAACATGTGATAGTAGAATATAATGGCTGATGTATGCTATTATTAACCATAATACTCAAGGGAGGTAAACACCTCATCTCCAATACAGCTTGTTTCTGTTGTTTTAACTGGATGTAACAATGCATAAAGGCATATCACTTATTGTAAGAGAACACATGACGGAGGACACCAAATACTTATAGATGCTCAAAAAAATACCTTGTACCAAGTGCACGATAAAAAAAATAAAGTCTTAAGTGTAAAATGCACTGAAAATATATAATTTTTGAATCTCAATACAAACAAATATTAAAATACAAAAGGTGTATCAAGTGTTTTGTGTCATTATAAATATAGATCGCAAGACATAAACTGGTGACACAACAGCCGAGTACAGCCCATGAATAAGTCTGAGAAACACGACACAGTGGAATATACGGAAATGATATATTCAAAGACAAACCGAAACAGTGAAAAGACAATGTGTAGACGAAAATCTGTTGAAAAAAAATCCAGACATAACTCACAGAGAATACCTTTTTTCTAAAGTAACAAATATAAACCTAGACACACCCTCCATTTGCTTATATACAGAGACAAGGTCCTGACCTGGTGGCTGAGTTGCTCGTAACGAGAATTGAAGGCCTCTAGTTTTTCGCTAATGAGTTCGTCCAATATGCCCCCGTCAATCAGTGTCTGACCAAGCTCCCTGATTTGCGTGCGGTTGTCCCCGGGGTGGCGAAGTACACTCTCCAAAGACTGGTGGTGAATTGAGAGATGGAGAAGAGGATAAATTTCTGAGCAAAGAATTAGAACAATCAAGCAAAAGGGGAAAGAAAGGAAATGACCGTGGGGAAGCCAAATTCAATAAAACAGTCCTTTGACAAAGCCACAACAAAGATCAAGAAAGCTGAACTGCTCCACAGTTCCAAAAATTTACCACAGAAACAGAAAAACAGCAGGAGTGAGTAAAAACACAGATCAAAAGCTAGAAAACAAAACACTCGAGGAACACAAAACACCAGGGAGGAAAAAGAAATCAAGTAAATGAGCAAAAAGCTGGAGAAGGATTAAGAAAGAACCGAAAAGCTGAGCAAACAGATGGAGTGCAGATGCAGAAATTGCTGGGCTGGGTGTGTCAGATGGAGGCAATCCAAAAAAAAAGATGATAACTGAACGACAAATGAGAGACAAGTGAGAGAGAGGCTTGTCAAGTGACGGCACTTGTTTGGATCCAACAGTCATTTTTTATGTGGGGTCATTAGTAGTGCTTTTCCTTCCCAGAGGTAATGGACAGACAGAGTGCGAGTGCAACAGCCCCCTCCAGAGGGGTGAGTCTGATTAGGAAGCTGGGAGACTGGGAAGAGTGAGAGAACAAGGTTCAGAGGAATGAAAAGGGAGAGAGAGAGAGAAATACTTGGTTGGGGGGGGGGCAGAAAACATCCAAAAACACAAGGACAAAGAAGAGAAGGGGAAACATTGTCTTCCAGGGTCTTCAATTTCCTTCATCACTATGCGATGTTACAGAAGCAGCGCTGTGATTAAAGTAACTTTGACAGTCATGCTGCAGGCAGTGTACAGATATAGCAGCAGAGCAAAAGAAGGCAGAAGAAATTTAGAAGACAAAGTCAAAGACAATGTGGTTATTAACATTCAGTTACATATCAAATGGATGGTTTGGTTTGGTTTGAGGAATTTGGAATTTTCAAACGTACCCAAACTACTGGCCTTTTATATGTCTCTCCATGCAGTTTGAATGTATGTTTAATGATGGGGTGACATTTTATCCCAGCTACTTACATGTCTGGGTCTCTGTCTATAGAGTAGCAGCACCTCTCAAAAATGGCTACAGAAATAAGTAAAGAAATAAGCACAATTTTAAACATAGTCAAAGATGGACTGCTGGTCTAAATGTGTTATCCATTGTAATTTACAAATTTATAAAATAACTCATTTCAACAATAAGAAAGAACACAAATTATATATTTATCATTTACTTTTGGTTGGCATGGGCCTACAGCCATGGAGAACAACTATGTGCATTTTCAAATAAAGCTTTTTCAAAAGTAATTGAGTAGTTCCAATATAATGGCATTTTCTATGTATGTACAGTATGTGAAATTTTGCACATAAACTTGTTGCACCTGAAACAATAGCGATGGACTGAATGTGTAATCCTGTAATTGATGTTTTTCTTTTGTTTTTGTGTCTTGCTGTCTCGCACTAAATAACTAATTATGTAGCCAATAACCCAGTGTCAAAGGATTGTGCAACTCCTTTCTTTTTGCTGCTACTGATCCCATAGACATCCAGCAACTGAGTTAAGATGGCTAATGACACCCTTAAACATTCCTTCAAACTGAACCCAAAGGAAAGCTTCTACTGAGCAAGTCTGACTGCGGGTAAGTGGGTTAAACACTAATAATCCCCAAGAAACTAAACCTTGCCTTTAAAGAGTGGGCGAAAATAAAGAGGACAAAATGAGATAAAGAAAAAGGAGTACGAGGATTTCAATGTGATTAGACAGTGTGTGTGTGTGTGTGTGTGTGTGTGTGTGTGTGTGTGTGTGTGTGTGTGTGTGTGCGCACCTCCAGGGCTTCATTGACAGCCTCAGTGCTCTCCGGCAGGTTGTCAGTAGCTTGGACCTTCTCCTCCACAGTGTTGAGCCAACTCTGCTCCATGTCCAGGTACTGAAGCAACTCCATCCAGCAGGACCAAACCTCCTACCCCAACACACAGACACAAACACGTATTTAAATAGAGCTCTGCACAACCGGAGAAACACAAATGCTGTTACTGAAGAGTCACAAGCATTTTACCAAAAAAAAAAAAAAAAATGCTTTAAAGTCTTATACTCAAATTAAACAGCAAGACTAGAAGGACAAAGATGGGATGCTGACTAATGGACTTCAGACAGAGTGAAAATGAGCATAAGCACAACTCAGTGATGTTTCTGACCTTTACCCTGCAGAGTCTGGGGGATGATAATCAAAAACAGTGCAGCGAACTATTTTACACTCGCAGACTGGCAATGAAGACAAGGATCACCAGTATTCCCTTCTAGCTTCTCTTGTTCTTCGCGTTAAAATTAACAGAAGGGAGCTGAATAAAGGACACGTCGCATAAACCAACATGCCATTCTAATGCTGACTGAACCATGAGAGCTGCAAGTTGACAGTCAAACTGGGCCATTCATGCATAAAATTATGAATTATTTTGATGTGAATGTGTCACCGCAGCTTTTTGTACTGGAAAAAGACAGGTGCATTTTCCATTTTCTGAAACGACCTTTGTGTAGCTGTGGTGCAAGTACATTTTTAAAACAATAAAAGCAGAACTGGCCATCCTTTTTAACTGAATGCAGCACAGTTAGTTTCTCACGCAACTGATATTTCTATTTACAAACAACCAAAAAAAAAAACTTGTTCTTCTTTTAACTTTCTCCACTACAGAAGGACCCCACACACACACACACACACATTACCTCCAGAGTGTGACACTTGCTCTTGAAGCGATCACAGAGCTTGTGGTAGTTTGCTAGTACCCCCTCTAGCTCTGAGGTCAGCTCCTGTCCACTGCCTCCAGCAGGGGGCGATGTTCTGGACACCAACATGTTGATGCTGTCTTTCAGGATCTTTACTTTCACCTCCTTCTGTAGCACATCCTCTTTAGCCCTCTGTGACAGATGAGGACAGGTGAGAGGACGACATCGACGACCCTTACACAAATAAAGCACTCAGCAGTCAAACAGTCACGCCCACCTTCATCTCCTCCAGCGATGCCTCCAGCTCCTCAGGACTCTTGTACTCAAAGTCCCTCATGAGAAACTCCTCATCTACCTGGGCCATCCACTCCTGCATCTCCGCCAAGTCCTTCCTCAGATTCACCTGCTTCTCCTGACTCTCTGCCACACGCTCCTGATGGCTCAGCAGCTGGAGGGAAGCAAATGTCATCAGGTTTGTTAAAGAAACATCATAAATAATCTCAGTAAAACTTTACATTAATAACTAATTTAGAGTGGGCACTACATGGACCCTGGGTTATTGGTTGGTGATTATTACAGGTGCATTACATGAAATCAAGCTTTAAATGCAAGACCTATGTGACTTTGAGCTGATGTTTTATTAGTTTGCAGGTGACACTAAGATTTCACTGTTAAAGACAAATTAATCATGTATCAGTGTAAGTATGTGAATGAATGCATACATATACACAGAAAATGTACAAAACAACACACCGTGCAAACAGAATACAAACAAAAGCTCATATTAAGAGTTTTCCTCACCTGTTTGCTGAGTGAGTCCCACCTGCCCTGGTACTCATCCAACTTATCCTGGCCCCACTTGGCCAGTCCTGGGACTGTAGCCGCCTGTACAGCGCTCACATTCTCTCCCATCTGCTTCAATGAACCTTCTACTGACTCCATCTCATTCACATACTCCTAGTTACCAGAAAGAAAAAAAAAAAAAAACTTTAGGAAAAATACTTTGCAGATATTAAAACCCAATTCGATAATAACCATTTTTGGTCAAAGCAAAAACGTCCAAAATCTTTATGGTTAAGAGATAGCTGTCTTAAAAACAACAGGTGTGTTAACTCTTATGTAGTAAAGTTGTGTTGTTTTTGCCACAAGAATGTCCAAATCTGTCGGACTATAAAAGAAAAACCAACGCTTTAATTTTTTGGTTTCTTCCTCTCACCTTGCACTGGTTAAGCTCTTCCTGTAGACTCTCTGTGACGGCCAACCCCGTGGCGTCGCGAGACAACAGCTCCTGAACCGCATCCAACCAACGTTCAACTTGCACCAAACATAGCTAAAAACAACATTGAATAACTGTGTTACTACCCTTCATATCTCTACCAGTAAGGACAAAAACCCTAACAAACAGTGGCAAGTTTTCTATATTACAAATGAAAGCTACTCTACCCGATTGTCCTTCATGCTACCCAGGATGCACTGCAGAGCCCCCAGCTCCTCACGGGCCCTGGAGGAGAGCCGACTCCATCTTTGTAGTTCTGCAGGATCGGAGGCTTGCTGTGTTTGCTCAATCTCTAGACACAGACCCTGAGGTGAACAAGAGTTTGGGCTTAAATGACATTTCTAAGCTGTGTGTGTATAAGTACTAGACAACCATGGAAACTCTTAGTGCCAGTAAAGGAATTTGCTATTCAAAAATTACACTGAAACCTGAAGGATAACAATTTTTAAAAGTCATCCTCTTGGAAGAAGGAAGAGGACTTCCCTAAATCGCTTTGATTGACTGGGTCTTCGTTATCAAAGTAAAAAAGTTTTGTAAACATTTGTGATATATATATATATATTTTAAAGGTTCCTTGTGGAGTTTTCTTGAAAACATGTAGTTTTGTCTAGATTTTGTTTTTCTACACCAAAACTCATTTTGTGTATACTCAAGGCCTTACATATGTGCTGAATGTGTTTTTCTTCCTCAAAAAACATTTGCAAAGCACATTTTTTAACATTTTGAAACCTGCATTGTTTACATCCATGTTTGCATGCATGTAAGCGGAACAAACTGCTCAGTGGAATAGTGCGAAATTGAAACGTAACGTGTCAACTGTGTGCTAAGGGACCCGCTCCTTAAAACATTGCTCTACAGCGCTACTTGTGGTCAAAATCTCCACAGGGTACCTTTAATTATGTAATGAAATTCTTAATACATCTTGAATATAATTTGAGGGAGTGTGACAACAATGTAAAGGCAGAGTATTCAAATAACAGCATTTGTACAAAGACAGTAATGTGTTGTTACAACTTTGCAATCAAAGGAACTTTCTTCACAGTATTTTTGAACTGTGTACTTACTTTTAGTAGGTATAAGTACCTTATATTTAGACACAGGTTAGCACACACTGGTTATTAAAGTGCTAACACTTTTATTGTGGAGAAAAACAGTCAAACCTGCTTAAAACAATTCACATTTGTGTATAGTGAAAGACGTCCATCTCAAGATGAAGAGCATGACTATCACCTTCTATAATTAGGCTAATTTTTTAATAGGACTGAGATGTTGTAATAGGATTGTATATTGTGGCTGTCAGGCTGACTGACTGGTTGAGCAGCTCCACACTGAGCTGCTAGGAGCTCCATGCTGCATGTATGGGCTCGCTGCCCAGAATGTGCCAAGAAACCCCCCACACACCCCCACCCCAACTTCTCCTCACCGGCACCATGCCCTATCTGCCGCGATAACAAGAGCCCGGGCTGAGTCGCATTCCACTGAAGATGGAGGAGGAGAGAAACACGCACAGTAACACACACGAAACACAACAACAAATATATCTCAAAACCACATACCAAAACACACACACACACACACACGTACCCACACACTTTTCCTCCTACAAAGAGGATTGATACAGTGGGAAGGGACTGGCTGATAAAGGGCCTATTGTGCGCCGGAAAAAAACTGACAGCAGACACAGATTAATACTCACATATACGTACAAGCACATAGACACAAACAAACGACTGTTGAGAATGAAATCCACTTAGCTTAGAGACCAGAGGGCACACGTTATTAGCCACACTCTCAAGAGAAACCATAACAACAACAACTACAATGGCACTCAGCAGTGCGCATAGCTCTGCCAAGGCCAAATGTTGACAAAAATGTCGAAAAAAATGCCCTATCTTGCAATGTTAAGGGAAGTGATAAAAAAAGTCCTGGATCTGGCCCTTTAACCGAATCCACACCAAAATGTAATGGGTTCTTCCCTGGCCCATACCCCATCTCTCCACCAAGTTTGGTGCAATTCAAATCAATACTTTTTACGTAATAAATAAACCAACAAATAAACCAACTAACAGACATGGATGGAAACAACCTCTTGGTGGAGGTAATTACTCAAAATAACTAATATGCAATGTTTTTTCACTTTTCACTTCACTTTATTTTGTTATTTGTTTGGTTTTCACAAAGAACCATGAAATAAATTTGCCCTTATTCAGGACTATGAGACTACTCACCTGTGCCCGCTCCACTGCCCCCTCAGTTGTAAGGATGTCTACTACTCCTACTCTCAGATTGGCCAGCCTGGCCTCTAGACCCTCCAGCGGACATGGTACCATCTGGGTGGCCTCAGGAGTGGCCAAGGCTGGAATAAGACGATGGGGAGGAGACATTTGTGTAGAATGGGAGAGAGAAGAGAGACAATTGAGTTAAGGTGTAAAAACTTTTACATCAGGTCTTAAGCATGAGGTTTCCATTCCACCACAAGAGGGCAGTGAACTGGTTTGGGATTTCTGTGTGTGTGTGTGTGTGTGTGTGTGTGTGTGTGTGTGTGTGTGTGTGTGTGTGTGTGTGTGTGTGTGTGTGTGTGTGTGTGTGTGTACGCGCGCGCACGCCCACGTGAGTGTTTTCCCTGCTGTAAGAGGATCCCTGATGTTTGACAGCATGTTTCTTAAAGTAAGTTTAGTTGTGCTCTCTTTTCCAACTCATGCATGTCATTCATGCCAGATACATTTTGAATGCACTATAAAGCCCTGGCTGAAATGTTATTTAGACATATTCCAAAGGTGATTAAATAAGCAACCAAGGTGAAGGAGTACCAATTTTTAACTATTTCAACCTCATTTATACTGAAAAGTTACTTTTCTATCTTTACCTGCTTCTCTCCTCAACTGTCTCTCCCCTCCTCTCCTCCTCCTTAAGCATTTTAATTACCAGGTGATTTCGTGCTTACATAATATGGCTGTGTTTATATACACAAAGAGCAGAGATGGAGCGTAACTGGGAGAGGGGGACTGAGATAGAGAGAGGCCCCAGCAAGAGGCAAACTGCCCTCAAGCAGAAACAAAATGGTTTTCCTTGGCTCTCATCCAAATCCGAGAGCCCAAGAGGCACAGCAAAACAGACACCCACACACAGTCATATACACCTATGGTCAGGAGCGGAGGAGAGCCTTCAAGCCTCCCTTTACAGGCTCGTTTTTGGCCCAGAGCTGTGTGTGTGAATTCCAGGGGTAAAACGGTGAATGATTTTCATGGCTGCTCCAGGTCCAAGTCACGTCCTCAGGTAGAGATGGAGCTGGCACAGATCTTACAAACACGTGTGCACTCACGCGTCTGTGAGCTTTTGGAGGCCATATAAGGGCATCGTCTATTACTTGTGGCTGGCCAAGGTTTCATATAAAAGCTCATGTCAAATTTACACGACCACTGTGGGACTGAGCTCTGCTGATCTTAGCTATCACTCTATCAGTCCCCCTATAAACCTGAAAGCTTTGAGCCAAGGACAGAAAAGAGAAATCGGTCTTTGTCTTAAGGAAAGCTTAAATCTCCTGTCCTGCCGCTGTCTGAAATAAGAGAATGCCACAAGGCTGTCAGGTCCCATGAAAAGCGTAGGGTATTGTTAATACAAGGCAACCTGCTCAGGAGTTTTGGAACAGGTGTCCTCTTCGCTGATTTAACAAATTATTTTGATATGCTTCAGCAGAAGTACCTCCGTTGACTTCTTGCTCCCTGCTCTGTAGCCGCTGCAGTGTGGAGGCGCAATGGGCAGATACCACCACCATGTTGTCTTTCAGAGAGGGCACGGCTCCAAGTGATCCTGCCTCTGCAGAGAGCTGCTCCAGTCGCAGGCTTAGCGCAGTGACCTGGACAAGTCGGGACTGAGGAAGACAAGAGGAAGGGAAAAGTGCACTGATTTGCATCTACTGAGGGGCTATCACCATTTACGATGCTCTTTATTGCTCCTAAAAGTAAAGAACTGTTCATGGATAATTCAACAGGGATCATTTTTGCTTTTATAGTACATTCAGACAGAAAGGGGGAGTTTTTAGAACTGACTCAAGATGGGGTTATTCACTTGACTTAAAAATGCGCCAGCTAATTCTGAATAATGATGTTTAATGAACTGAAAGCAGCCAGGGCTACAGTTACAGCCTCTCTGATTAGTGGTTTTCTCCAACATTTCATTGATTTCTGTTTGTTGATGCTGCGGAACAACAAGACAAGACGGAGAGTGCATGTTTCAGCAATTCATTTTGCTTGTATTTTTTAAATTTTGTGCCATTAAGTACAGTCAGATTCATCCTAAAGAATTCAGACTTTTATAAAAAATTTTTCCTCATAAAAATTATGGAAACCTGCAACACAAACACTGCAACAATGCGTTAGTCTAGAGAAAATTCACAGGTTACTGGATGGAGTCATGCTTTACACCGACAGGCTCTCCCTCCTTGCTTAAAGTGAATTAGTCTCATATTTAAAAATCTTAACTCCACACTTCAGGACATACCAAGGAGGGTTTTATCTGTCTTACTCTGTGCATATTTCACTGACTTTTCAAGTATTTGAGGCCACTCTGAACTTGTTTTATATTTACTACATCCCAATTCTGCCCCCGAGGTTGTTTTGAGTTGTGACTATCTTTTAAAGTGCTTAATCTCTGCTGTGAAACATGAAATGTTTATGAAGTAACTGTATGTGCTGAATCTAAGAGGATTGACAAAAGGGTTAGAGGTGAAATTCAGGATTAAAGTCACAGACAGGAGATCGGCCTGAATGTGGACTGAGACAATGACCCTTACCTGACATTCTCCACTCAGGTTTCTCAGCTCGGCCTTGTCGAACTTTTCTATAGCCAAGGTTGAGTCCAGCCACCGGTCCTGCTCCTCCAAGACCCGGTCCATGTCTGTCAGCTCCGCAGACACCGCCCGGACCTGGGTTTGAGTGTGAACTCGTTCACGGGCTGCCTGCAGCTCCCTTGCACACACATCCCACTCAGTTTGGATCAGGTCTACGTCTGCCCTCACTGAGTCCACACACACACCCTCTAAAGAGAGACACAGAAGCCAACAGATATTAAGGCTAACAGTTAAAGCACTTAACAAATAATTAAGCTGACTTTCAATAAATGTTTCCATCAGCTTGTGCTGTGACTTTTTGGCCAGAGTTAAAACATTGGTGGATAAAAAATTGGAAAAAAGACACCACGGATGCGAAAACAGTATATATGAGGAAATAAAACAAGTTGGTTTTAATGGAAAGTTTCATGTTTAATAAATCTACTTCAACTTAGTGGTGCTGCTCCACTACCCCTCACTGCCTCCAGAAAAGTGTAAACTCATAAAAATCCCACGTGTCTCCTCATTTCATTGAGCAGCTATATTAAGTCAGCAACCCTGCAGGCTGACAGATTTGTACTACTCCAAACATACAAACACAAACACACATTCCAAGTTCTGGCATCTCAAACTGAGTGACAAAAATTTAGACTTGTAAATACACAGAAAATGCCAAGCAGCTGTGAGAAAGTAGTAAAATCGTACAAGACAAACACAATTTAACAGGGAAATGGAAGATTTCCGTTAAGGCAAGTAATTGTGAGCCTGTAAGAAATGATAAAAACTGAGCAGGCATCTAAGTACACTGCAGAAGAACTTGGATAGATTTGTTTAGACTAATTATTTGGTTTATTGTGTATATTAATGTACCATTTCATTGTCAATGAGCAAGGAAAATCTCTTCTTTCCTTCATACCTCTCTCCAACTGGTCCAGTAAGACCCGTCCCTCCTGGATCGCTTGTGTAACTGTGGCTTCCTTTGCTGTAAGGTCCAACTCCAACCCCTAAGGTGATTGGTCACCGCAAATTTAATGCATGGTTTTCAAAAATATGCTCTAAGTTACATTTGTCTGTTTTTAAGATGTATCGTCAGCAATTTACTTTTAGTTTCTCCTGCAGGTCCGGTGCGTCAGGTGTAGTCTCAGGGGGTGTGCAGGCCAGCGCCTGAGCGGACGTCTTCCATGTTTTAATCCAGCTCAGGAGCTCAGAGAGCTTATTTTCAAACCTGCAGAACAAAGAACAGAATGTATGCATTGGTGTGTGTCTGCGTCTTTTATTCTTGCACTTTTCGCAAGGGAGGTATAGTCTGTCCATGTGGGTCCCAGTTCCTACATTCGTCTGACTTCTGCATCTGTCTCCACCAGTCGTTTCTTAGGGGGAGCGGGTGGGCCCAACTCCGGGTCGGGGATCGAAGCAGCCGCAGCCACAGCAACTGTATCCACAACGACTTGTTCTCCTAGATGTGTCATCCCAGCGTCTGTCACAGCTTCCATTACCTTAGCAGTGAGTTAGAGTATTCGTTAGAGTAGGACTGACTGAAATCAACCACAGTTACACAGCCATAAAAAACAAGACATGCAGACAAAGCATTTTATCATAAAACTAAAAATAAACATAACATTTTGTACCCTACTAGTCTAGTTGGTGAAAAAAAGAAAATCATCTTAGTTAACATTGCAATTTGACATTTTTGACATTAAAATTCCACACACTCTTAATGCTGTATTGATTTTACTCAAACGTTTACAGTTTTCTTTGGACGGCTTGGTTGTCTAACTAGTTTCAAATTATAAATGGTGGTGTTGGTAAATTATTTTTTGTCACTCAACTAAAACAACTATTTTTATTACAGAAGCAGAGTGAGTCTTTTGAATCTCTTTGATATCATTCTCTCCGTCTCTCATATGGGCCCTGAGCAAACCAATGGACCTCCCTTTTTCTCTTTCATCCTGCCACTGCATAGGCCAAAACAATACATCCACTCTGTCAAGCCCGTCTAAAGGTTTCTTTACAAGGTGCCAAGGCGTCTGAAACGTAGCACCTGCTGAATTTGTGAGACTCAACAGCCATGTGGTTTTTTGCAACATCCCTGCATTGCCACAGCTGGTATCTCAGGTCTCCTAGTCACTGTGACCGTTATTAAATACAGTCAGCAGGAAGATGAAACCCCTGGAACACACACCTGGAAGGAGTAATCCTCCAGCCTCTGCACCAGGTTGTCCCATCTATGTGCCAGCTCCTCTGTCTCTGCCTCGATCTTGGCTCCAACCTCAGGGCTCCGCAGTAGTGATATCACATCCTGTCCTGCATCAGACAGCTGGTCCAGAGTCCTCCTCTTCTTTTCCATGTCTTCCTTTAAAATCTAAAAGATTGAATGACAAATAAATAAACATGGGAAGTTCACAAATTAAAGGCACTTATTGTTTAAGTATCTGTTGTTGTTGTTGAGCTCAACTTCTATGGCTCAATTTCCTTTCACTACATTAGCAACCAACATTTACAACAACTTATATTTCAGAATAAATGTTATAATTGCAGCATAGCAACTACCAAGAACTGGCACTCCACTTACTGCTAATCGGCGCACATTAGTATTCATTTCACTTGGGTCCTTAAAGTTGCTGGTCTGTACTTCACTCAAAGCCTCCTCTTTTTCTGCCAACCACGCTCTAAAAAAACTCTGTAAAAGAGGTGGGAAAACAGCATCAATTTCAATTACTTGGTAAACATTACAAAAACGCAGTATTGGTGGCCAGTTTGGGTTCAGCAATCAGGTCACATCCTAAATTTAAAAAACAGACGCATTTCCAACTCAAATAAACTGTGTTTTCAGGGTTATGTAGGGATTACAGATCGAATAACAAGGATCCAATTCAAAGGTTTTTTGTTTAAGTACGAACAGTGGATCAGAAAGACTGAACTTCCCCTTCCCACTGAAAGGGCTTTTGTAAATTCTTCTGTTTCATGGAGAGGGGGACAGAATGCGCTGTCCTTAGCCTCTTCAAGCAGTTTTGAAGATTTAAATGACACTGCGACCTTTTTGGTACATCTCAATATAGGTCAGTGAGTCTTAGTTTTGAACTGGTTCATTATAACTGGTCATTTAATTAGAGGTGGGAAAGAAAGACATTTATTTTGCATGTAACTGTGTGTGTTTGTAAGACAGTCCTACCTGGTCTGACAGAAGCTGCTGCCATACCATAAAGACTTCTTGCAGCTTGTGCCACCTCTCCTCCGTCCACCGACACACAGCTGCCCAGCGTTCACCCAATGACTGAATGTGGGATAAAGACAAGAAAAATCAATACAGGCAGCAAAGGTCTGGTGACGGTCCCTTTTACACCAGAGTTCATAGACATAGAGAAACAATTTACAGGAACAAAATCTGTATAAAACTAATGCTAAGTAACAGCTGTTGTACACGGCCAGCCTTTGTAGATTAAGTTCAGACGACAAAAAGCTGATCATTTCAGGTATAAACCCATTTATACATAAGGTAGCAGTATGCCAATCATGTTTTGGCAAAAACGTACCATGTTATCATTCCAGAGTGGGAATTAAAAGGCACACAAAATGTGCTGCATGTACTAGAAGAAGACTCTCTTCCTTGAACTGACAAGGAATATTACCCAAACAAATTCCCAAAGGCCATCGGGCTGACAACCTACTTGCAGTTGCTCCTCCAGGGCAGCAGTGGCACTCTCACCGCTGTTCTCATCCACCACGACCACCATGTGTGTCAGAGAGTTGACCTTCACCTGCTCTGCCTCCAGGTCGTTCTGAAGCTCCTGAACGGAAACACAAATAGTGAATTCAGCACAGGTCGCATATTACCCCTTTACCCAACAGATCTGGCAAAAAAAAAAAAAAAAAAATTACTCAGCTCTATGGTGACGTCATGGAGACAGTGCATAACTCATGAAACTACAGGATCACGTGTGACAACACGATCACAAGATTTGTTTGCTGAAGAGCAGCACAGTAATACTGTGATAATTACATACATAGACCAGGATTTTTTTTTTTTATAATCTCCTTGATCATGCCCATGTTAAATCAGTTACCCAGTCTTCACCGACTCGACTCATGCAAGACAGAAAATATTTCGGAGGGAAGCTGTATTTACTTTGTGCTGCTCTATCTGTTCTTTGTAGACCTCCAGGTCTTTAGCTGCCGGTTCTGTCTCTATCTCTCTGATTCGCTCTTCAGTCTGCGTCAGCCAATCAGAAAGCTGCTGTAGCTGCTGCTGTTGAAGATCCATCAGGACTTCATGGAGCCTGGAGAGAGAAAAGGGGAAAGTATGAATGAAGAGACAGTGAAGTGGGTGTGTAGAGGTAGAAGGACATGAAAGGTTGTCAGTTTAATAGATTTTAAGGGGAAACTGCCTGTTCAGCTGCTTATATAACTGCCTGACCGTAGCACAAACACTGGAATGAGTGACAATGCTGTGTGCAGACTCCATGGACGATGAGTCATGACGCACACAAGGACATATACTTGAAATCAGGGTCAACAAATGTTCTCGTGGATATCATGAATATGATTTATGAACAATTGTGTGAATGTGTGTGTGTGTGTGTCTAAAGCACCATAAACCTTGATAACACAGATTGAGCATCAGACTTGTTAGGTTTTGGAAGGCTCAAGGCTCATCAGGTGTCACCTTTACGGCGTTCGCAGCCTTGCACATTATTCACAGGAAAAACTCGTAAACATGTGGGGTCAAACAGTGACACTGAGAGAAAAATTGCCTCCACTGGATAATTTGTGGCTCATGTGATGGTCCTGCACACTACACTGTAAAAAATATTTTTAAAATGTTCAAGTTCTAAGCCTTATTTTACTTTAAAAAGATAAAAATGACAGTAAAATTATTTCATTGGTCTCATAACACAAATCAGCAGGTAGTATTTGTCATTCGCTAATAAACAACAGCAAAGGTATTGCAATACCACAACAGGACTCAGGCAGGTGTATATGTGTGTGTATCCACCTGGCCTGGCGGTCCATGCTGGCCACTCGGAGGCTCTCCCAGCGGGAGTTGAGGAGGCTCATCTGCTCCCGAATTTCATCCTCTTCCTCCTCCGTGAGGTTTCCCTGGGCAATCAGTTGATTGCCAGCTTGCAGTACATTGCCCACGCTGCTCTGGTGTGCTGTCAGCTCCATCATAAAGGCCTCAGAGGGGGAGGAGGGGTAAATGGTTATGATAACAATTGACAGCAAATCTCTGACTCTAAAACAGTTTCAATTTGAAGTGTTGGTCTTCCTGACAAGCTGTGTGCCAGAAACAAAAGATGGGATACTGGACTTAAAAAATGATATGGGTTAGTTAAATTAAGGGAGACAATGTATAACCACATACCCTGAAATATTATTCAGATTCAGTCTAACTCCCTGGCCAAACATTGCTTATATAATCTGGGGCTCCATGCTGGCACTTGGCACATGCATGCTAAAATCTGGATAGGTTTCTCTCCCCCACCCTCTAACTTCACTTGGTATAACACTTAAGAAAACCCTGCAGAAGTACTGAGCATCACATCTGCACCCTCGTATTGGCAAGTGTTGCTGTAGCGACACTCAGACACGCCTGTGAGTGCTAACTGAACGGCAGACTCTGTCAAGTGGCCCACTAAGCCCAATTGCAGAGCAGAAAGGGGAGAGAAAAATGCTTCTAGAAGAAATACAAGAGCAAAGTTGAAGGAGTTTGCTTTCCTCTGAACTCCGCAGAGGAGCTGCAGTTTACTGGTTCTTGTAGTGAGTAATATGAAGACCAATGAACTGAGTTATTGTCTGTTTTCCGTGAGCTCTCTGGATGAGTAAGCATTTTTGACTGCACCTCTGAGCACATTGTTTTTTCATGAGGCTTTGCTGGAGAAGTTGGAGTAAGTACGTGAACAACCAGGCCGAAACAAACTGGGCCGATTTTTTTTTAGACCTCCTGAAAAGCCTGGCTGTTAAGTAGGCTTTGGGTCTTGTCGCTCTCTGTCTCACTACCAGCTTTCTGCCATGACCTGGATTCCAGACATTAGACTTTACAAATATTCACATTTCAGCCAAGGGAATCCAGCCAAAGCCCCTTTACACACATGCACAGACACAGACCCTGTAACTACGCCTTCGCAAGCAAGCAAGCGAGTTCTGGGCCAGGGCACCATGGGGTGCTCTGCGCCACTGTTTCTAAACAGAATTCCTGGCATTCCCAACATGTACGGAGCATGTACTGTTGGCTGTGGGAGGCCTCTATCTGTGAGATACTATCATCAGTCTCAAACATGGAGAGGGACAGTTCTAAGCCAAAAACTGGTGTGCAAGTCAGACAAATATCGCCTGTGTCAATTAAGTGTGTCATCGCTTGTCTTAAAAATTTGGTTTCTCAATATGACGTCCCATTCCAAGCTGATATCCAATACATATTCATTCAGGAAAAAGATAATTAAGCTTCTAATTTTTAAGATTTTAGACTTAATTAATAACCTTTGAGAAGCACCACACAATGTACCATTTTGGCGATAAATATGTCCATAAGAAAAATAGCACAGTTGTATGTACCCTTTGTATACATATGCATGCATGCTTGCATCTCTGCATGATCTAAGACAGCCCGCAGGTCTCCTCCTACCTCGTGTGTGTGAAACTGCTCTTTGACCTCTTCCACATCGTCCGACACCTCGTCCTGAATCTGCAGGGCATCCTCAGCCGACAGCAGCCAGGTCAGGACCTCCTCCAGCGTTGTCTGGTAACTATCCAGGTCCACCTCCAGCAAGATGCCCTCCATCTCCCCCTCTGTCTCCGTCAGGGTGCTGGGGGTCTCAGGCCGGGGGCTGCTGCCTGCTTGCTCCATCTGTACACTCTGAGAAACATCAGGCAGGGGGTGAAGGCACAGGCTGACCAGTTTATAGACGTTGCGTTTACATTTTGTGTGATCATTATTGTATCGTAGTGAAATATTACCAAAACTAAATACTGTACAAAGTCAAACATTTACAGATAACAAGGAACAGGAGGAATGTAATCTTTTATTTTAAAGTCATTACATGTGGCCAAGCCTACGGTCTTCAAATTGTCAAGAAAACAACATAAGTTTTTGTTTCTTTAACACGTCACATTCACATGGCCACATCAAAGCTCAAACGCAAAACTGAAAAGCTAAAGCTCTCAGGACAACAAGGCCTATGAAACACATTTCCCAAAACCTCTGTCATCAGCTGGCAAATTTTAAAAATAGAACCAGGCATCTAGCAGAGGCCCGTGCTGCTCTGGAGCATGCAGAGCAGCCTGCCCTGCTCAGTTAAAAAATAAAAATAAAAATAAAACAACTGCAGGCCTATTATGGGAGGCTGGGAGGTGCCCCTGGCACGCTGGGCAGGTCAATACGCATTCTAGGAATAGCATTAAGTTTGAAACACAGTGGTTTCATGAGTAAAGTTGAGTGTGCTGTCAGAGAGATGGATGGTACTACCTCAAAGGAAGGGAGGCACAAAAACAAACTTGCAAACAGGAAATGATTGCTTTAAAGAGAGGGAGGTAAGAGTGTGATTAAATCAATGCAAAATATTACGTGAGACCAAGTTGGATCAAATCTGTTCACTTCACACTTCATGCTCTGGAATTCGAAATTACACAACAGTCTAGGTATACATGGAAAAGTAACCTTTTGTGCAGTGAAAGTAGTCTATTTAGTGCAGTTTGCTTCATCAACAACTTCTCTAAACAACCTAACCATGCTTTTCTAAATCAAACCACTATAAAATAGGCCATTCAGCTATATTTTCAGCAAAATCTCAGTTATGAATCCCATTAAATACCACATCGTTAAACACCACAAGGACATGTGATGTCGTTTATAGACAACAGCACTGAACTATTCAGGTTTCCATTTTTTGAAGGAGATGTAGTAAAAGGCTTGACAGAGCTCAACAAATCTGTCTGGAGCTGAAATAAAGAGGAGATAAAATCTCTGCCGTGGCAGCCATGCCAAGTCAAAGATGACAAAAATGCTAATGGGTGTGTCGGGACCAGTATAGTGACAAGTCGAATGGACCTTTGTTTATCGGGCTGAAATAACAGAGCAGTAATGTCGGTGTAGCAATTGCAGGGAAAAGGTCACCTGCAGAAAATATTCAATGACCTTTAGGATATTTTGGAATAAGTCACAAAAATACTGTAAGCCCTTATGTTAGACCAGTGTAGGATGGTAGAGACAGAGCAACAGGGAAAGAAAGACAGGCATGGGAGAGAGAGCGGGTGAGAGAGAAAACTGCAGCCTACGTCTATTTATTGACTTGAATGGCTGTTGAATAGCTGTGGTCTGGCGCAACAGAATGTTTTATTATCACCAGATGATTTGCTCAACTCAATCCTTGCATTCATCACTTTTGCAGCTGTGATTCTGGGGCATGTAATATATTACCATGTCCAGGCCAGTGCACTTATCATCAGTGATATTCCAACTTGTCGGATGGTATTGCACTAACATTTCACTGCATCTCAAACCAAGGTTGTTGTGAATACTGAAAGCAATCATTACGTAAAATCAACATTTAGAACACCTATACAATATCACCAACCAATATGAATCTAAAACGTAAGGGGGGAACAAAACACAGGCATCAAAAACAAAGAGCCTTTATTTTTCCTCCACTCAGTCTCAGCATTTAGCATCTCTTCCTATGGGGAGAGGAAGCATGCCAGGAAAGTAAACCCCATGTTGGACCAATCAGAGAACTATTTAAAAAGACTTTTCCAGCACTCGTTCCAGGGCGTGTGAAGTATGTGCCCATGGACAATAAAAACTTTAGAGGTGGTTTTCGGGATTTTCTGTCTTCTGACTGAAAACCTCCAAAACGAGCTGCCTCTGGGGCTACATGGGATTGTAAGGAAAGAGCACAGAGGATACGAAGGGGCTGAAAATGTATCCAATACATACAGCCCAACGTGCATACATGAAATTCTAATCAATCAGGTATGTTCATTTTTTCCCTGACTTTGAATTTGGAGTTACTATGGAAAATATGTAAAGAATATGAACAGGATAAAGCAAAGTCGTGCATAGGTTACAACGACAAGTTAGTGAAACAGCAGGGAAGTCCATATAAATCAAGTCGACGCTGAAATGTCCACAGTACGTGGATGTCCGTCACATACCAAAGTCACTCGCCCACCAGCACATAGACATCTTTAATGCTCAAATTACCTTCCCTGTCAACTCTCTGCACGCATTCCCATTCTCACCAATTTATTCCCTCATTTCCTTCCATCCCTTTACAGCTCTGTGTTTCCAGCAGCATGCAGTTCGGTCTGTTGGTTAATGTCAGAGTGGTGAGTCATGGCTCTGCTCCCTATTTGCCTGTGCCTGCTGTGCTTTTCATGAGCAGTGCTGGAGAGAATGAAGGAGATGGCTTTTTCAGAGCGGGAATGACTCATTCAATCTGGCAACACACAATGAGACACTTCACAATATTCCTTATGCTTGCACATAACGGAGTCTGTGGCCTTCACACTGAATGTTATCAGAGTCACAACACAGCAGCAAAGGCTGAGGCAGTTATGGGTTAAATTTTATTGCAATCCCAGCTTTTCAGTTCTTCAAAAGGAGCTGAGGTTCATCTACGTTTGCTAGCTCTGTTGTGCAGATAATTATTTAACTTGAAATAATCCTTTTTTTTTTTTATTAAGTATGCTATTGGCTAAACGTATTTCTTCCTTTTCATGTAGATGTTTTTTATGTTATATAACATTACTGGAAATGTACAGGGAAAAAAAATTGAAAAATCAACAAACCTTGCGGCGACTTTCCTGTCCTATAGGCGCCCCAGAGTGCCATGACACCTCTCCTGGGAACTGCTGATCTAATATAGTTCAACTGCATTCTAGATGTTGGCAGGTGTGGAAGATCATTTTACATGTTAAGGTCCCATCAGGAAAACTTGTCAGTTATTGTTTTTAAATCCCTAATTGCTTAACCGCTAAATCATACTGAAAAACAAATTAACAAAAAAAACAAAGATATTGACAGCTGGCTCTGCATTGCATCTGATTCCAAATCTATCTATATAAAAAAAAATAAAAATAAAAAAAATATTTTAAAAAAAGCTATTTTTTAAGACACACTCTTTTCAATTCCAATCATAAATTCCAGATGTTTGGACCCACTGTGCTTCTGTCTTCATTGCTGGGTACCAGCTGTGGATTTTTTTTAAAGTTTACACATAAAAGAGCACCTTGAGTTCTTTGAAAAACAGATGTAGCCAGGGATTCCAGTGAGCACCTTTTGTCCGAGTAGTTTTAAAGGTTTTGAGAATACTACGGTGATGCTCCCTTTGGCCTAGACCCACATGTATATCCCACTTTTCCCTCAAATTAAAAGTTAGTCTTGTATCCTCATGTATTATGTCACATAGGTTAAAAGCTGTAACACACTGTTCTATATATTTTACCTGAGCGCTGAGGCTTGGACCTGAGTCCTCAGCCTCCGCTTTGAATTTGCGTGGCAGTGTCTCCACTTCTCTGATAGCCTCCATGCTCACATCTTTGGGCAGCACCGCAAACAACGAAGTCACGTACATGATGATGGACTTCTTATCTGGTAACTGCACCGCCACGTCTGGGGGGGGGGGATGGATGTAGGGCAGAAAGATCAGAGATACAAATGAAGCGTGAGAAGCAGGGGGGAGAGAGTGGGGGATAAAGAGGTGAAAATTGCATGAGCAGAAACGCAGCATGGCAGAAGGAGTGAGAAAGCAGTTAAGGGTGACAGGAGGAGATTATATGGGGAGCAAAAGAGGCAGGTTGAGGTTGGTTGTACTGACTGAACCTGGCTTTGACACAGGTCAGTTGTGACTGCCCCTTGGTCATGACATAACAAGAAGTTTCTGAATTTAGACAGCTCAGGTACATGCACACTCAGCAACTACAGGTGCTACACGAACTACAAAAACATTCTGAGCAAATACAGTTTCTTCTTCGGCCAAAGACAACACTAAGTTATTTGCTTCACCGTGAGTTTGTCCAACTGCTGGCAGGACATGAAGGTAGGCTTTGTGAACACAGACTATGCTTTAATATGTTGGAATTTTGGATGGTAAGAAAAATCATTCCATATCCAACTTTCATTTTTTGGGACTACTATAAAACGCAGTTGATGCATCTTCTTTTGTAACCAATGTTCATTTTCATAAAACTTTTCACAGTCATTCTTGTCCAAATAAATACTTGTATGTACAATATGGGAAAGTGTTCAAAATGACTTAGTGTGTCAGTACCTTCGGGATCCAGTAGCCTCTCAATAGCCAGCTGGTCTTTTGCTACAGTGAAGGCATGGTCCAGTCTTTCCACGGGGCTCAATCTGACCACCTGATCCCAGCTGAAAGAGTTTGGCCTGAAAACCCAAGAATTCATTCAAAATTAAGATCATAACAGATCATTTATAAACCACTAAGACACACATATTTCTACTTATGTGTATGTGTTTCTCAAAGTGCCGGAGCTTTTTAAGTGAAGCAGAAAAATCTGAAACACCAATAGAAGAATTAACCATTTTCCTTCATCCAAGTGAATTCATCTCAACATCGTTTTATCAGAACCACAGTTTCTGTCGTACATACACAAATAAATATTGAATTTGTGTACATTCCATAAATGTGATTATGTTTGAAACTTATATATATATCCTGCGTAAAGATGAGACTCTTCCCTGAGTAGTGCATAGGGGACTTGTGTTGAGGCCAGTGGGACGTGGAATGTGTGTGTTCAGTGATCCACCTAAACCCTGGCCCAGGTCTAAACCAACACTGGCCTGTCTCACAGCTCGCAGGCCTGTGTGTGTGTGTGTGTGTGTGTGCATGCATGTCACTAGTAAGGACAAGGGGTTACAGAAAGGGTGGAAAACACCCCTTACATCCCTCTCTTTCTTTCACACACAACAGCATACACACACATACCAAGCGTGTGCAAACAGTGACATGGCAGGCGTAAACAGAGCAAGTCGAGCAGTGTACACAGACCCGGCAGGCGGTGACCTGTCAACCTGACCTTCCACCACTTACACAGCCCGGGTATCCTCACAATCTCTCCTGCCCTTTCACACACACTTTAACACACACACACAGAAATATTCCTACACACAAATTCCAGGCCTGGTTTTTTGACTGCATTTGAAGTTCTTGGTCTGTACTCAGTATGATTTACATTCAAAGTCAAAGGGCGTATGTCAAATATGCAACGGTAACCTTAAGCAGAAGATTCATCTCACAGCGGTAATATCACAACATGAGACATAAAGAGTGTACTTTCAAGTATGAGAAATGCAGTCTCCGAAGAAAAAAAAATGCAGTTCAAAAATGCACACACACATGAATGTAGAAAGTTAATCTGATGAAACCTTTTATCGGTTTCATCAGGCCACAGCAGTCAAAATCCCAGTCTATGTTCCGTCCTCACCTGAAGTGGTGGAGGATGCCGTTGAGAGCCAGGCCATCGGCCCAGCTGGTGGTGAAGTTCAGCACATTGACTTCCGGGTATGAGCGGGTGCACTGGCGCACCCAACTCAGTAAGATCTTCTCACTGTTGGTCTGCTGCAGGTTGGACATGATGTCCTTCATGATGTCTTTTACCTACAGGAACATGTGCACACGGAAAAAAGGCACATCAATATGGGTGAATAAACGAGAGTTAAAAACCTGCACACCTCCACATGTTGATTACATTTCTTTACTAGGATTCACACACACTGCAGTTGCTCATAAATGTAACGTTAGTTGCGTTACTCTGGTTCTGTATGGTTTTTGTTGATATGGAAAATGAAAATCATTCTATTGATCCTCTTATTAGCAGGGGGCCATGGCAGATAAAAGCAAGAGCAAAGAGTCAAATTTGTATTACAGCAACACCAGTTTTCTGCACACCTCAAACTGTTTGAAAAATCAGGTATTCTCCTACTTAACTTTTTAAAAGTTAGCTACTTTCTTCATGCGCACTGTGATTGGCACAGATATTCGAAATGTATGAGAAAGGATATGAGAAGATCAGAACCCATCTCCAGTGCTCTGTGGTTATTTAAAAAAATTAAGTGGGTTTTGTTATGATAATGACGAGCATTTCTTGCATGCACAACAACACACGCACATATTAAATTCATTCATTGTGCATACAGTGACAGGAGTGACATCAATGTAAACCAGTAGTAATGAAAGAGTAATGAAAAACTAATAATGAAAGACCTGGCTGTTTCAAAATTCAACAGGTCGAACGCACAAAGCAGTGGATGATAAGCATGTTTACATGCACACACGTGTCCACGCCAATACTGATTTTCCATCATCTGTATTGTTGATCCCTCTGGAACATCAGTGAGTTGGCTGAGCAAACATTAAAGAGTCTTTGTGTGTGTATGTGGAGGATGTAGGTGGAAAGAAGGAACAGCACCTGTGTGTCGGTCTGTGTGCTCACCTGCCAGTGAAGGATAATACTCCAGATGAGGCCTAAAGTCAGCTTGTGGTTCCCATCCACAATATCTGTCCCTCCTATGTTTACCAGATCAACCTGAAAGAGGGGGCAGACAATATAAGACAAACACTTGCTAAAAATACATAATTAATAATATTTATAGTTAACAGTTAAAAGTTATCTAGTTTTTCTTCTATTTCTTTCTTTATGTAGCTGCTCAACCCTGCATTTTTCGGCACACATTGGATTACACCGCCCCCAACTATAGGCTACCTACAAAATTTATCTGCAGGCTCGCCAGACACTAATCATATGAGGTGAGGCCAAGTGTGGTGTGATTACATATAAATATTTTGGAGAGGATCAAGGCACAGAGTGGAACATGAGGTCAAGTGTCTGGTCAAACTATGAAGTGACCTCCCTGGCTACAGCAGAGTTGACCTCAGAGCTGTCTCTACTCCCAATCAGCTTCATCCTACCACACCATAACTTCTCTCTCTTTCTCTTTCTCTCTCTCTCTCTCTGTTTTCCTCTGTGTCTCTGTCTCTCACACACAGAAGCTCACATATACAGTACATAATACTACTGCACCAGTGTGCACGTATCCAAACTCGAATTTTCCCTCAAAAAGCTTTTGAAGCAACAAGAATCATCCAGCAGCACTCCCTTGCACACATTTAACCTCTGGTCATGAGACAGTGCAGAGGGAATACATGATAGTGCAATAACACAAACTCTCTAAATGCAAAGGGGTCATGCACATTGCAGTTGAGATTGGAGAACCTTCAAACATCTTGTGTCCAAAAACATTACTTGTTTTTTTGCATTCTAACCTTGTAAGTAACACATTGTTCAATCGCTGTGGCCAACACCACTGTTTAGATACAGCTTTAGATGTTAAATGTGCACGGGAAAGTTAAGTTTTTCCACAGCTAGAACACGACATCAAAGTCAAGCACATTTCAATGAAAAAATTGGTTTCTATTCTTAGAAAGAGCAAATATTATTATATCTATTATTTAAAATAAACTTCCTTCGTTTTCTCCAGTCAGCAGATGTTAAAAGGCTCATGGGAACTCAGGCCTTCATTGGCAGCTGACAGTTTTTGGCACTTGCAGTAGAGAAACCAGCAGGGGTTGCATGCTAACTCCAGCCTCTGCTACTTCCCATGAGCATGCCCTGCCCCTTATCTCCCACTGTTTAGGTCAAGGCACTAAGACCAACCATTGTACACAGAGAGGAGGAGGAATGAGGGAGAGAAGGAGCGAGGGAGGCGGACAGACAAAGAAAAGTACAGAACACAATGAAGACAAAACTGACTAGTTCAGATAACAGGCCACTGGAGAACATGTAGTCCTGTATAGTTATAGGAAGCGTTACTGGTTTGAATCAAGCCGGTGCCACCTTGGCTGGAAATGTACACATCACTGGTAATGCCAAATGTATTGTGGCCAAAGAATTGCGGGTTTTCAAGAAAACACAACAGCGAATATTTTAACTTTTGATTACAGTTCCCTCTTTCTGACTGTACTACGCTGTACTGTACGGCTAAAATAGGAACCCTGCAGACTCTTTAGCATTAATGGCCCCAGGTTACAAAACCACTGATGTACATGATTTGACTAGAAGCATCCACCAAATGGCAGCTGATGTTGACAATAGCACCAAAACAGGTACTCACATTATTTTGATGCAGGACTTGAAGTACTTTGTTGACGTTGTTGAGAGAGTGCACTCTGGTGGAGCCTCGCTCTTTGGTCTGAAGAAGAGGAAATACAGCAGAAATCAGCTGACTGCCTGTTCAGTGTTCACTAGCCAATAAGCGTACAGGATTATTTGACAGTTCATGGAATCATTTGTTGATTTCAAAAGAATTAGTTTTGGTGTAAACTGGAATCTATGACGTATTCATTTGCAAATATTCACAGTTAGTCCCAGGTCAAACTAGGGAGTAAAATGTACAAAAGGTTTCATTGCTAAACGAAGTAATGGTATGCCATCACACAGCAGGGTGTTTCTCACCATGCATTCATCACAACCATTACCCTATCAGCAGTGTCTACAGGTCAACTTATGGAAAGAATGGCAGGATGAATAGCTGCCAACTGCAAATCCTTTTTAAGTCTTCACATTCTTCAACCACTCATTAGCGCCCAATTATAGAATTAGTATTCTGGTATCAGAGTGTGTGTGAATGTGTGTGTACATGTGCGTGCCTGCATGGATGGCATAGAGACCGTTGGCGCTTAGTACAGCTACAGGTGATAGAAAGCAGATATGCTGTTAAAGAGGTTAAAAAATGTGTGCACATAAGTGCGTTGTCAGTCATTGAAGATAGACATACAAAGGCATGGACGAAAAGTATCAATTCTGCTTATAAATAGGATTTTTAAAATCTATTTCTTTATCAACTCTTTTTGTGATAAAGTGTTTATAGGTTAAACAATACACAAATTATTAATTTAACCACCTAACCACCTTTGGTGAGCAAAACCTATTTGGAGGAAAAACTGAATTGTCTTACTGAAAATAACATACATGCAGAAAATACCAAGATGCAGAAACTGGCAAAAGGTCAAATAATATAAGAACATCTATTCATCTATATTTGATTAAATGTGAAATATAATGTGTTGGCAAATTTTTCTATGTTTCTACTACAGGATGCAAAAACATCTGCTGAGGCCCTTGAATGGCTCTTATGTTTACATTAGACTTAAAGTTGGAGTTTACACAAGGTACGCATGTGCTTGTGCTGGTTTCAGGGGATGCAGCAGTCACCTTTCAGCTACAAAAACACTACACTCCTGTAATTTCATTACATGCACTGCCAGAAAAACTTATAAGCATATTGTTGGTGTCACCACCCGCCCTTAAACTCAATGTTTTGCAAAGGTTGCCCGTGGTGTCCAGCTTGATTAAATGCACTCACAAAGCAAACATGTTTTTTTTTTTTCTGCCGAAGCTCAGGTTCCACATAAAGACAAACTCGGAGACATACCCAGGCCTTCAGCCACTGTTTGCAATGCACACATATCAAATTAGATAAATGAATAGTGCTGAAGCTGAATTTTAAGGTCAGATGACCCCATTCTTAACCATGTTAAAATTCTGTGGCAACAAAAAGTTTATGACCTTTACGCAAACTCACCAGGACAGTGCCAGTGAGACCCTCCAGCAGGTCCAGCAACTTCCTCCCATCCCTCAGGTCAGAGAACATATCTTTGATGGGCGTTTTCCCTGTCTGATTGGAGAAAACAGTTCAACTGGTAGGTTAGGTTTTGTGACTAATTTGTAGTCTGTACAAAGGATGAAAGCTGCAGAGCGTGGCTGCAGCTCAGAAACAAAAATCAAGATGTTGGTGCAGCAAGTAATCAACAAGCAAGCCTATCAACTATCACATGTAGACATGTATAAATCAGTTTAAGTATTAGCAATGAATCAACCATGTAATCAACTCACTGAGAGGAAACTTAGATGTCATAGTGGACTTAGATCCCTTCAAATTCATACATTGTACATTTCTTTTCATAAAAAGGTTCAAAAACCCAATCCAGGCTATTAACACAGAACTTGGTGCACGATACACTTTTAATGGCAATGTTTGGCATGAATCAGAAAGTGTCAAATTTAGAAAAGAAAAGAAAGTTTGGGAGATTGTAACGGCCACTATCACAGGAACAGACTCAGAGAGAAAAGAAGATTGAGAGTGAAACTAGGAGCATTTAAGAGCTTCAGATATTATGTTGGTTTGTCTAAGGAGTGCAAATATTTAAAATAGACCAGTTAGAATAATCAACCAATCATATTTAACACAATTCTCTGAGTGGTTTGTTTGTGAGAATAATGAAATATAAGAACAGGACCCCAGACATAAAGCCATTAGCTCTCTGCCAGACACTGCTGCTGTGTAGAGTAATGGACCGAAACAAGCAGTAAAAGAAAATAATGTGTTGGTCCATTGTTCTAATCATTTGCAATTAGGTTCTGTGCTTTAACAACTTAAGAAGAAATATGGCAATTTTTTGCTAACTGCAGTGTAAGTGCAACAACATTTGTACAATGATAAATAATCATTTCATCAGTTTAGTCTAAGCTTCTGATAGCAGCAAAGCTAGCCTGCTGCGGGCCTGTCAACCTCTTCAAAGGGTTCAAGGACAAAAATCAAAGTATCCAGGGACAGTTTTTCCCCATCAGAGACAGACTAATGATCTCAGGGCTGAAATAACTTGCATGTAGTCGCAATACTTCAGTCCCACTTCAAGAAACTTAATTTCAATATCGGGCAGATTACACTTTTTAGTTTTAAAATCATTCACTCATCTTCTTGAGGTTTCAGAATACAGTTGCAATTTCTACTGTGTTTTAACAAGTGCAGTAAAAGTTTTGCATCAATTTGAACTAGTCAGTATTTTACATTACCTTGGAGAACTGTGCATTTATCCATTTGGTAAACGTTTTCTTCTGTACTGCATCATGCTCATCTGTGGAACAGAAAGAAGATGGGCTTTCAGAAAGTTGAACGGATGTATCAAAAACTGATCATCGGCAGTCGGTACGGTGAGTCTTATGATAACAACAAAGAACATTTCCATTTCCACTTGTTTATGTCAGGAACCAACTGTCCAAAATCACTCTCACACTGAATTGATGGTAAATGGTAATCGTAGCTGGAGGCATCACTGCTTAAAAGCATCATGATCAATGTGGCCGGAACATCAGATAATTACAGCAACAAAAAAAAATGTGGGTAAAGACAGGTATTTGGATCATGTGTACAAAATGTCAAAAGGTGCCTAGTGTTAGAAGTAAAGGTAACACACCACATTGCTATAAAATAGAAACTGCACGCACGTGTGTGCAGACCCTTGTCCATTTATAATTTTCCCCTGGTCTCTAAATCCAATTGTACAAATATTTCACATTCTCTTCCCATCTGACTCCTTTCCTCCCAGCTCCTCCTTTATTCTCTCCAACATGACTCTATAATAAGGCCTCATTGTGTGTCAGGCAGAGGGTCAGCTGCTTTGATGTGCCTGGGCGATGGCTGGCTGCTGTAATGGATCAGGGTAGCTCATACAAAGCCTCGGACTTATCTCGGAGTCCTACTTTCGACTTTGTCCCACATTTAAAAGAATATGGAGGAAAACATTGTATGTCAATTATTATGACTATATTTATACCTTAAGATTAACGTTTTACAAATCATAACTGAAGATTAGATTTAGGGGCACAAACTGTGTGAGCAGAAAACCTAAAGGCCTCTGCAGATGTTCTGTACGGTGTATAAAGATAATTAAATTGAGAAATCTGTACCCGTATACCCACTTGATGATCAGACAATCAATCAGTGAGGGCAAAATTAATCGAGCATTTCCGAACAGCAGACTTTTACGTCTTTTGCAAAGCAAAAGATGTACTGGTTACAGCTTTTCAGATGTGAGCAATACACTTTAACTACTTTTAATGTTTTTTGTGGAGCACCATTAAGTTGCTCTGGTGAGTTAATCGTGATGTGCTACACTACTGCTGTTGATTACAATTTAGTGTGGGTGCACTATGTGTTTTAATGTGAAGGCCATAGTAGTTATGTGTTACAAATACAGTTGGAGCTTTATGTTAGCTTTTCTCATTATTTGACGTTTTATCAACTTAACAAATAAGTGAAAAAAAATGACATTAGACAAAACTTCAGTCAACTTAAATAAAATAGGACAGGCCCTTAGAGACTCTGTAAAGAATTTGTTTTGCACACAGGGATACATAGTCATGTAATAAACAATCAAAATCCTGGTTCATTCAACTCTAGAACAGTCTATAAAGTAATTGCAGACACATAATCACATTACTAAACAAAGTTTAGCTGAAGTATGAAAGACTGCAGGCATATGCACGTGTGTCAGTAAGGGGACACAAAGTTCTGTGAGTAGTTGAAGTTATGTTTAATTTTTTTTTTTTTTTTTCTCATGGCTTTCCTGTAGCCTCCTAAATAACAGGTTCATTAAGTTGTCAGACTTTCAGATTTGTACACCTGAGGGAACGAAGAAAAGAAAAAAAGAAACGCATTCATGTCTGCTTCTTAACAGAATGACTGAAGTCTAAGACTGTAATATAGGGGCGGAGAATTGGTATATAAGTGGTGTATGAGCATTTAACTGCCAGTGTCATTCAACTCGTCGCTGTGTAAAGCACCATGATCTGAACAAAAAGGTCAAAGGTTACAATCACCAGCCCCAGCAGTTGTCGGCTTCTTTGTTTGAGGTGTGTGGTGGGTATGTTGTGTGTATATGTTGTGTGTATATGTTGTGTGTGTGTGTGTGTGTGTGTGTGTGTGTGTGTGTGTGTGTGTGTGTGTGTGTGTGTGTGTGTGTGTGTGTGTGTGTGTGTGTGTGTGTGTGTGTGTGTGTGTGTAGCCACTGGCTGGGTGAGAAGGAGCATAAAAACAAGAATGTACTGCAAGAGGAGGCCAGAGGTGGGGGTGAAAGAGTTGAAGAGGTGAGGGGATGAGATAAATTAATCAAGGGTCTAAGGATAGAGGGTGTTGTATGTTTTACAGACTATAAAGCCCTTTGAGGGAAATTTGTGACTGTGGACTGTACAAATAAAATGGATTGGAATCGAAAGAATTGGAAGATTATAATATATGGCTACTGCAATTTCCATTTAATCTCGATGTTCCATACTTTGGCTAGATGTTTTCATTTCTAGTTTTTCTGTGTCAGTCACAGCAGGAAATCGACAAGAATCATTTCTGCACCTTAGAAATTCTCCAAAAATGCCAGGGGATGCAGAAGTCAGGAGGACTGGGACTGGGGCAACAACTATGAAGAGTTATCTATGTGGAAAAAGACAACTGGAAGGGTGAGATTTTGAGGTGGAGACAAAAGCAGGAGAGACTAGTTGCCTAAACTGGTAACCACTGGCACTGTGTCCTCTTCTCTGTGTCATTGCCTATAAAGCACTTCAAACCGTAACACTGTAAAAGGCCCTCCTGAGAGTATGTTGACCCATTTTTCCACATAAATCTCAGGCAGCCACAATAACACCTTAAGGATTCTTTCTTAAGAGATGAATAGGACAAAGAGGTGATGGCTGAAGGTGGTGATGAATGAAGAATTCTTGTAGAGGGTACAGGAGACAAAGGAGGGGTCATGTTGAAAAATAAAACAGGCAGCATGATTGACAAAAGGGTAGGTGCCATGACAGGGGACCCAGTAACGGACGGCAATTCATCACAGTGGATAACTTACAGGTGGAATGGTTTAACATGTCCTGACAGACAAGGCGCGAGGATGAAAGAAAGACAGGCACACCACAAGACAAAAACAAAAAAAAATTGGTACAAAAAAAAAAAAAAAAAAAACAAGGAGGGAGAGCCAAAAAGATATAGAGAGGTAGCCGGAGGGAGAGAAAAATGCTCGCAAGAACATTTAGAAATCAGCTCAAGATGAGCAAGATCAGGACAGGTAGAGTACAGCTATGCTTTCAACAAAATATCAATTTTCCTTTCATAAAAAAAACGCATGTGGAGGCCTCCTGTCCTTACAGCCTTATCGGCACCCTCTGCAGGGCCTCCGAAGCCCCTTAGAAGAGGGTCCCTGTGGGCTCAGGTCTCCTGTGCTCTCCACCATACCACCTTAACAGGACAATACACCTGATTCATACATGCTGCTTCCCCTCAATCTGTCTGCTGCCTCTACTCACCACAGCACAGGAATGTCCTACTGCTGGACTGATCAAAGGAGCGGCAGGGCTGTACGTGTGCGAGTGCAATTGTGTGTGTGTGTGTGTGTGTGTGTGTGTGTGTGAGTGTGTGTGTGAGCAAGAGAGAAAAAATACCCTCAGCAAGGAGAGTCTGTATATACAACTTTAATACACCATTACATATGTCCACTTATGTCACTTTGCTTATTACTATTTACATCTGCCCATTCAAGTACTTCAGCAATTGTTGTACAGTATGTCATTCATACGTCTTATGCTAACCTTTATGTGACTGTACAAAACACACACACACACACACCTAAATCAAAAGCAGACTCTCAAATCACCTGTGGTCCTGTGTGTTCGTGCTATTCAATAAGGGGGACCTCAAATTCAGCTTCACCTGAGTGTTAAAGCTTCTAGCTGATGAAATTAAAGGGTGCAGGATGTCACAAACAAAATGAATTTAGTACCCAGCACCTGTAAATAAAGGTCTTACAGTCTAATTAGTTATGCTGGGACCATGAAATACCCATCATATGAATCAACATTCATTTTAAATCTAGAGATTTTTTGAGATTTTTATGCACAAATGCACATATCCTGTGAGCTGGAATTCCACAGTGAGACTAACCATTTAGCTGAAGAGTGTCTTGTGTCAGGTATGCAAGAAAAAAAGAGAAATACACAAATGTTTTCCCACAGCTCAACAGTGTGTCAGTCACTCTAATCTTGTGATCCTTTGATTTAAAGAGTACACGGCTACAGATAACAGACTTCACAGGATGCAATTCCTGGGTGCAGAAGTCTGTCAACATGCCATCTTGGTCTGGGTGTAAATTTATACCAACAAAATGTATCAATAGAGGCACCGGACATATCAAATGGTGGACTCCTCTGGAGATAAATAATCTACTTTCTAGTAATGTTAATTGTTACTGAGGAAATCAGTTAAGCATGGTCTTATTGTATACAGAGAACTCATTAACATATAAATGTTGTTCAAAGCCTCTGCAAACCTTGTGTTTATCCTTGAATAAAAAAAATGTTTTTGCCTGGTCGTATTGAAGGCAACTCTAAACAGTCTAGTAATACTGATAAGCTTTCACTGGAAAACAGTCTTTATGGGTCACTTGGTCATATGATAAAGATATCCTATCAGCCCCGGGGTAGAAATGAACTAAAGGCACCAGCACATTGAGGCAAAAGTCACGGGCACATTTCTTTGCAGAACAAATATTAAACACCTGTCAAATAATTAGTCATCATATTCCACATAACTGAGCCACACTTGCTCACACACATTAGTGTAAGCAGAGGGATGTCACTTTGCACAGAGAATGCAGAGTCATGTACGCTGAATGTGCTGAGAAACAAATGTTTCTCTTCCGCAACAGCCAAACAGGAAGTGGTGATTACATCAGGAAGAGTGATCCCACCGGTATCTTCTCACAGCTCAGTAAACACACACATGCTCTCAATATACTGTATGCACACACATGCATACTCACACCACAGCATCAAGACCACCGTGCTCTGTTTCAAGCGGTGTGCAGGATTCCCTTCCAAACAAAAAGACAAATTATCTTACTTTTCCAATAACTTACATGACAAGAGCCTTTCCATGACCTCAAACATTTATGTTCATAGCTTTCTGTTAATGCAAGAGGCTCAGTCAAAAAGATGAATGAATGCAAATACAGCCAAGACAATTCTCCAAAACTCCAAAAAAAGAAATTCAGATACAAGTTTATTTTTCTAAAATATAACCGTGATCTATCAAATTGCCAGACTGCTCAGATTCCCTTGACCCAGTGTTGACCAACATTACATAACCAAGAGTTAACAGCCCTGAGGAAATTGAGAAAAATGAACTGCAAGCTAACCTCAAAACATGACATAACTCGGAAAGTTAAAAAGAATCACAGAAACACACACGTTCCTCAAGGCAGCCAGCTGTGAACATAGAGCAGACACATAAAATATACAGCCCCAGTCTCCCAGTATATCCCTCCATCTCACAGGTGGAGAGTGCCTGTGACCACCCAGCGGGGGTGGTCAGAGGTGAAAATCAAACAAACCATCAGGGTTTCCATAGCAGCATCACACAGAAACATGAGCCTCAGAGCCTAGACAAATAGAGATATTTACTCTATTTAGTTTAGCCGAACCAAGTTATACTTAACTGGTAAAACTTGCATGTGTGGCCACACACACCATGAACACAGTTAACATGACAACCAAACATTTAGCCCGAGTAACAGCTAAAGTAATTTGAATTACTGAACTACAGTCTGAAAGATGTCAAGGTGGTCAGTCACAGTACCATAAATAAACTAATAAACTAAGAGTGCAAAGTGCATGCTTTTCTCAGGTCATTGGTGACCAAAGCACTAAGGCAAGCTCTTGGCTTGGCAATGAAACAACTCTCAAGAGGAGGCTGTGCTCATAAAAAAACCTTCCCAGGGTGAACTTCACCTTGAGGGCTGTCCGGAAGGAGGCTCAGCTGTTGGCTGTCTTGTCTTTCAGTACAGCACCAACCACAGCCTATTGGAGGGCAGTAATCCTTACACACACACACACACACACACACACACACACACACACACACACACACACACACACACACACACACACACACACACACACACACACAGCCCTACAACAACCAAACTGATAGGTTTTCAAGTCAACCATTGCACATCACTCAACTTACCTGCCCTCTGACAAACTTTCTCCTTTATTTGCATATGTACACAAAAAAGTGCACATACAACTCAGTCCTTTTCATCGAGTTGGTGGAGATGTGCATTATTTTGACACTGTAGGTTGAGAGGAATGCATAGAATTCCTATAATTGCCCATGCATTCCTCCCTCCTCCCGCCAGTGGTCACTTGTCTAAGCTTGTCCCACCCAGAACAGCCTTGTTGACACTCTTCCCGTGCCAAGATCTGGGAATTTGTAAGGAAAACACTCCGAACGTCCAGTAAGATTAGCCCATATCCCCACTTAGCGGTTTGGAAAACACCCCTGTGACGTACCTAGGCGCGTTCATTGGTGAAATTAGGGGTGAGCAAGAATAGTGAGGCGAGGTGTACTGGTATATAGTGAAGTCAGAACGTAATGAAGAACTGTGAGCGGCAAGCCAGTTCTCTTCACAAACTAGAGATAAAACAAGCCAATTGTAAATCACTGTTGCAGCTTGTAAAATGAGTGGGGAAAGAAAAGAGAAACGAAATAAAACTGTAAAGTAAATGTAAGTTGACTCACTTCAACTCCATCTGGGCAATTTCTCACAATCCAATCAAACCACTGTTTGGTGTTACATGTGTTAAAATGCTAATACAGCATTGTCACATTACCATGATGCCATTAACTGAAACATCTCTATCCCATTATTGGATTTTTTTTTACTGAAATAAGGAAACATTTTTGGTTTACTGATATGAAGACAGACAGAGCTTGCATTTTTGTAAGCCTGTCCATAAAAGACAGAAGAATTTTGAACCTATGGGAGGTTTGTTCATTTTTCCATCTAAAAAAACTAAATAGAAATGCCCAAAAACCTTCTTTAAGAATGTATACAAAATCTGAACTTAGCTAAAACATGCAGCATATTTAATGCATTTACCAAAGAACAAGTACTTAAGCTAGCAAAATTACAATCCAATTGAGAAAATAATAACTCGCTTTCATACCAAGCTTACAAACCTTAACACACCTTGATCAGATTGCAGAAGAGCAATAGAAGTACACAGCATTATTCACCAGTATCTGCAGTCTGAGTCTTCTGCACCTTAATGCACCAACTGTGGCACAACTAGCTGTCACCAAGCCATGTGTCAAACACCTGTCAAAGTTCCTACCTCTTAGTTTGAGCCGATGCTCGGCCATCTTTTACTATAGGCCGTCACAATCTTGAACCAAAGAAGCAGCAAAAGCAAAAACGGGAGGAAGAAATAGTCCAAGAATATCAGCACGAAACTGAATTTGGCATTCCTGCCTCCCTCTCTTCCTCTCTCCTCTGCCTCTGTCACTCCTTGACCGGAGAGGGAGGAAAAGATCAGAAGAATGCCACAGCAGAAACAGAGGGGAGGGAAAGGGGGACACCGCCATGGAAAGGGAAACAGATTGGGGGCAGAGCAGAACAGGACAGGGCAAGCCAGGGGTGGAGAGTCGTAATGCATCGTGCGATAGGGGATGAACACAGATAAACGCTGTTCAGCACCATCCTTGCGTGCAACAGGACAGAATGCAAATGCCGAGACAAAGAAGAGCATATCAAGCATATATCAGCGTACTAACAGACACAACACAGGACTATAGTGGAAACGATGTGATGGGGTGAAAGCATTAACTTTCTTATCTGTGTTCGCTAAAAATCTACCCAACTCAAAGTCGGGGACACAACACATGCCCACCTTCATCTGATCTTATCCCCCATATATATTAAATTACACTTGCACCTACAGAGCACTTGGATGAGTTCAATTAAAAACATGTTTAAAATAGCTACAGTGATTTGATTGTCAAAATAAAAAAAGATTAAATTAGCAAAGAAGTTATGTGTGTGTGGCTGTGTGTGTGGGCGTGTGTGTGGGCGTGTGTGTGTGTGTGTGAGTGTGTGTGTGTGTGTGTGTGTGTATGTGTGTGAATAGACACACACACTAAAATCTGAACAGTAGTATCATATGGGACAAAAAGGCCCGCACTCTGAATAAATACTAGAAAAGGCTCCTTAGATGCAAAAAACTGAAACAAAAAGGTAAAACAATAAGGAAAAAATTGTGAAAAAGGACCCTAGTCTTTCAGTCTTATGAGGGAAATATTCCCCTACTGTATATTTCCCTTTTCACATGCATCTACATCCGAACAGCCTCTTCAATTTTTTTTTTTTTTTTTTTAACATTTTTTGTCATTTGGACATTTAGTTTGGTTTTAAAGTACCCTTTAAATAGTAAAACAGTGGCCAGTCAGTTTGTACATTAAATGGATAAACAGCTTTGTTTCTTGTAATGCTTCTTAGAACTCGTTGTTAAACTCCTCCCCCGATGTATTACAGATGTGCTCATCCACTTACCTAAATCATGATTATTTTCATGCCGTCCTTTCCTTCTGAAAAAGTTACGCTTTCTCCATGACATCCACTTACTCAAATTCATGACGGAAAGCAAGTGTTTTTGCAAAAAAAAAAAAAAAGACAAGAAGAGAAACTAAGAAAGAAAAAGAATAAGTCCGGAACAGGAAGACAAGGTGACGGTAGTGGTGGGAGAGTGAGAGAGACAAAGAGAAAATAGAAAGAGGAAGTAGAGGTGTTAGAGCATTTATCAAGTAAGCTGGCTGTGTTTATTTGGGGTGCTGGGCTGACTTGTCTGATGTGACATGTGACATCACAGACATGATCACACACACACACACACACACACACACACACACACACACACACACACGCACGCACACGCACGCACGCACGCACACACACGCACACACACACGCACGCACGCACGCAGGCACACACGCATGCACACACACAACAGGAGGGTGAGAAAAGTGAGTGACAAGAGCAGGGACTGTTCAGATCATCAATTAAAAGTTAAGTGAAAGGTGAGAAAGAGGTATGCGTGTCCATGCGTGTGCATGCGCGTGTCGTCATATGCATTGCTGCAACTGACAGCTGATTCTCCCCTGAAAACACAAAGTACTGACAGGAAGGAGAGTTTTCATTCTCCCAAACTGCAGAAAGTGACAGCAGATAAACATGACCCACAGTGACCTAAACATTAACACAAAATGCTGACACGCTGGGCTACAACAGCCACTTCCTTTGCTAATGTTTACATGAAAGTGAAACCAATGACAATCCAAAAAAAAAAAGATTTGTATCGCAGGACAAGAGTCAAAACTGTAACGTAGCTCCTGACATTTAATGCAGGTCGTTGAGCCAGGGCAGTGGAACAGGGTAAGGGCCTGAGTCCATTTGTTCATTGACATATTTAGTCAATGAGGATCAACTGGGCAAACAACTCTAGTCCCACAGAGAGGGTGAAATAGAGAGATGGGAGCGAGAGTAGAGGGAAAGGGGGGGGACATAAAGAGAAAGTTCATTTTCCTGTGTTTTGTTTTCTCTCTTCCTTTGCTTCACAAAGAGGAAGTAGAGGAGGAATACCAGCCCGGTCCACCCGTGACCAACTTCCAGAGTCTGACTGAATTAAAATCCACTTCCTTCCATGGAGAGTTGCGGCAGCTGCTCTGGTCACAACTCAGAGGAATGAACTGGGTTGGGTGAGGCTGGCCTTGGCAGTGACTGAAGAAGTCAGAGATAAAAAGGGACTTTCCACTGGCCTACATCAGTCATGAACCCAGAGACAGGCGTCCCCCTTTGTCAATTCGTCTTCGCACACCACCCCAAGAGCATCCATCATCGCGCTGCTTGAATGAAGCCGTGCAAGTGCGTGTACACTGGCATAAAAATCTCTCTCGCGCTCTCTCTCGCTCTCTCTCTCTCACACTTTGTTTGCTTATGGTAACTCTTCAAATCCAAATCCCATGTCTGACTAATGGTTGGAAGAAATAAGTGAACTCTTTTTTTCATTTCTCACCACAAACATTGGCTGGGTTTACATGACATTCAGAAGCCGTCTGTTTACTGGATGTTTGGTATTTGAACTGGAGTAATTAGTGAGACAATCACCTTTAAAAATAGGTATGATTTTCTTTCTGTTGACCTATGAATTAAGAAACTACTTTATAGGCTACTCAGCCCTATGAAAATAAAATTAGCTATGGCTTGGGTCCTGAATGGAAAGACTCTGGCTGTGTATCCTCGTGTGACTGACAACCAAAGATTCATATCCCACGAGCCCAAGAAACCACATAAGATCTAGTCTTCATATTAACTCAATCACTTAAAATGAAGGTCAGCACATGCCTGTGCCTTCTATGAGGCCTCACTATTAACATGCATTCGCCACTGACAAAACAAAAAAAAAATCAAATTCCCTAAGGGAAACTGCCACTGTGCTGTCACTCTTTGAAGTTCAATGTGCTGCAGGAGTTTGGGATGAAATAGTGTAATAGGGTAATTTCTGTTGTGCCCTCTTTTCTTTAGCCTCCCTTTCCTGATAGTCGACTTTGATTTCAGTTTGTGATCCTCACAAGTCACAAAACAGCAAGAGTCACACACCATCAAATTTCAACAAGCTGGGCTGACTTGTCTGATGTGACATGTGACATCACAGACATGATCTCACACACACGCGCACACACACACACACACACACACACACACACGCACACACACAAATGAATTCATACAGAGCATGAGTCAGTGGTCCAACATCCAGGCGGAAGAAATGGAAAGTGCACTTCTCCCACAATGCCACAGGCCTCCACCCACAAACTTGAAAAAGTAGATTCCAATGTCTAGATCTTCAAAATCTCTTTGTAGATGTACATAACATGGAACCACAATATCCTCAGTTCACGTCTGACGTGGAACCTTTTGGGACATCAGTTCCCGTCTTTCTCCTTCTCTGTCCTCTCTCTATCTCTACCAATCACTCTAGGGAAAAGTTGAATAATATTCCCTCGAGGTTGTGATGGATCGGATCAGTTACAGATGAAACCCCTAACTGTAGAGTTTTTGGCATCAATACCACTTTTAACACAGTGTCAAAAAGCTTTAAAATGTTTGCACTAGTTTTAGCACCATAAGTAATAGAACAAGTAGCACAAACCTGTTAACAACCAAAGTGGGAGAAAGTGGGTATTTCAATATAGAGGGATTCAATCCATTAAGTTAAAAGTGAAACACCAGTGTAGCTTCAAAGGGTTAATCTAAACTCTCTCTGGGCCTCAGCCTGTTTTTTTGTTTTATTAAATCCTGTCATGCGAGGGGTCAGAAGGTAGATTGGGCAACATGGCTTTGTAGCCCTAATGAGCTACGAAAAGGGGGCAGAGAGGGGGATTTAAACTGGAAGGGGTTGCTTTGGCAAAGGGAGATTCACAGAAAGAGGAGGCTGGTTTGTATGTGTTTAACAACCACACGCCCATTCAAGACTGATCATTTTCTGCCATTTCCAACCTCCTCTAGAAGAGTTTAAGTGTCATATGGGCTGGGTGGAGTGTCTGTATGCTACTTCATGCACATACACATTCACATCTATTCGGATCAAAGAGGCAGAGTCCCAAAACCAACCGCACCCAGGGGAGATGTTTTGGCCAGTGCTTCCATTCCCAGGTTTCCAGCCAGGATTTTGCAGAGCTAGTTTCCTCCCACTTCCCAGGCAACCAGATTCAGCTACTAGCAAAGAGACTAACAAACACACACTTGTGTCTATAAATTGCTGTGAAGACACATCCAGCTGCATTCCCCGTGGACACATCCCATCCTTAAAGTCAGAACGCTCTCATGAGAACTCTCACTGAACGCAGACCCATTGAGCAAAGTGAAGCTAAAACACCAGAGGCAAAGAAAAAAAAAAAAAACTAATTCAGGTCATGACATCTCAGAATGAAGGGGCGGCCACAGTGAAAGCTTCTTTGTTTTGAATTGTGTTCAGTGCTACCCACACATGCAGATGCACACCCATTATTACGTATTTGCATAACAGCATGCCACTGTACTCACTGAGAAAACATTTCTATGCCTCTCTAAGGTGGTGGATATCACTCCAGATAGCCTTAACATTTCATCCAATTATTTTTGAACGTGTAATCTGACCTCTTTCCACACATACACACGCACAGCAGCTGAAATATTTCCAAGTACTCGGTCCACCCTGCTGCAAGAGGCCAAGTCTAGAATTAAGGATCTACAACATGTAGCTGAGTTAGTATGGTCACAAATCTCACCGACCACACCCTCTGTTTGGTGACGATCACATTCCTGTTCTCTTATTAGATAAAACAATATTTCTTTCATTGTGCTGCATGTCATTCCCAAAGATAGGAGAAAAGAACGACAGAGAAAAACAAGACCAGGTCAGGTAACAAGAGCTGTATAAGTGTGATTTTGAGAAGGCTCTTCCACAGCCGAGCTCTCAAGTGACAAATAAACAGAGAGGAAAAAGGTCAGATGAGTGTCCATTATTGTATAATGGCTGTTAAACAACAGCCTGTAACCCAGTGGATGATATTTGACCTTTCACATTTGTCTGCACTCTGGAATGGACAGGGGGAGGGGAAGTGCACAGACTGGATAGGTAGCTATGGCTTCAGGGGTTATAGGATAATCCAACCAGAACTTTGTCAAATACTGTTTGTAAGCACTCCTTAACATCTGTTTCAGCCACTTTAGAACTGCCATGCCATTTAGCAAACAACACACATCTGGTTTCCCAGCCGAGCTCAGCTTATTTTAGGGCTGCAGATAATGATTATTTTTGATTGTAGATGATTTCTTTTGATTTACTGTTTAATCTTCTAGTCTATTAAATGTGAGACAATTGTGCTCATCACAATTTCCACAGCTCAAGATGACATCTTCAACTTGCTTGTTTTGTCTGACCACAAGTCCAAAACCCAAAGATATTCAAATTACAATCACTCAAAACAAAAAGAAAAAGCATCAAATACTCACAGCTGAGAAGAGGGAACCAGTTCATTTTTTCAATGAATGACTGGCACAATTATCTATAATCATATTTTTTGTTGATTCACTTTCTGTGTTACAATAACTGTTTCAAAACTAGTCAACTTAGTATATCTTTTCAGTGGCTTCAATGACTTTTTCAGTAGCATCTGCTTAACTCTCAAAACACTTAAATGTCACATCCCACCAACCTGATATTCCACCAAGGAAAATCAATAGCCAAGAATTATTTGACCCAGATTGTGGACAAGTAAATGTTGGCCTTATGTGTTAATGCTTAAACCCATCAATCATTAAAGCAGGCACATGATTGTTATAAAGTTCCTACCTAAGTAATCTTTCTCCAGATGCACTACTTTTGCCATCTCCACACGGTTCTACCCTGCACCCTCTGTCCTCTGTCCTTTACTCAACATTTTTCCTCTCCCTCCCTGGTACATTGTGGGGACTTGCATAACAACATGACACGCTGGAAAACATGAGCCAACCCCCACGCCCCTCAAGAGGGGTAAGTGTGCACATGTCTGTGAATGGAGCAAACTGTCTAGGATGCTGACCTCCATCGTAGGAGGCAGGTCGACAGCACACATACACACTCCTGCCTCAACAGACAATACAGCGATGATCTCAGTCTTTAGTTTAGAAATGAAATGCAAACTAGCTGAAATAACGCTGAAGCTTCAAAATAGCTGAATGTGCTCACTCTCTCCGCAAGACCAGGACAGCTAGCGATAACTTCCTGTCAATCAGTAATGATGATACAAAAAGAGAGGGCACATTGTTTGAGTACACACTCACCTGTTGTGAATAAATTCTTCAACCATCCAAACACACCGCCGTGGTAGCCAGTGTGGAGATCACTTGTACAAATGCGCTAATGCTTTTCTCACAAGGCTTGTCTCAGCTGTGAAAACATCCTTCCACCTGCCTACCACACACTCTCACACACACACACTCACACACACTCTCACACACACACACACACACACACACACTCTCACACACACACACTCACACACACACACCTGCTTGTTAATGACCTCTCCCTGCCCATGTTTCAGACCCATGCAGGCTAAAAATTTCAGATATATATCATTGTGGTGTAAGCAGGTGTTTCCCCTGATTTAACCTGTTTTCATGGAGTTCACACATTGTCTTAATTATAAAATAGAACACCTAAGTTCAGCCATATTTCCATAAGTCCACTAAATACACAAATACCAAAAAAATCAGTCCACAAAGTGTAGCTCAGAAACAGTTGGACCACAGCCTGCAAGTTACCTCTACACAAATGTGCTCTGCTGTGTTTCGTGGATTGTGATGGTGGGCAGCTAAGCTACGTGCTAAATTTTTCCCCTCTTTGCCATAAAAGAAAACATTACTTTTAGGGTTGCTAGGGAAACCTGAATCTTTGTAAGAAAAGCATTGTGGTCTGGAGAAGACAAGCGTTGTAAATTACAAACTCCATCGGCACGGTGGAATTCCTGGCACAGAATCTGCCAGTGCTCTGAGGCTGGGCGGGTGGGGAAAGCTGGCACATGGACTGGACAGGATGAATAAATCTACACTTTTCTTTGTATTATTTTCTGCTGCACTTGACAGTTTACGATAGACAGAGAGAGAGAAAGCAAGGATGGGGAGTAGACAGGGGGACTGGGCGACAGTGTCAGGCAGGTTTAGAACCAAGGACATCACAAGCGCACAGGCCACCACTTTTTGATGCCAACATAAGTTTCTATATGGTGAACTCATACTGCACATTACAGTCAACACTATCACACCAATGAAGGTTACAAGAGTTGCATACCAATGACTTATACCTGCAGTTTCCATAAGAGCCATATGACTTAGCTCAATCTTTGCTAAAGCATGACCTCATCACATGCTCAATTTGTTAGGTCTAATATACTAAGTTTGGCACCTATGAATATACTTCCATATGTTTGTTTGCTTCCCTCTTTGTTTTGCCACTGTATGTAAGTAGTGTCTTGTAAACCCATATGTGCTGGCCACCACTTTTGTATATGACACCTGAATTTAAGTACTCATTCAGTAATTCACTATGAAAATCATCATTATCGTCAATATCATAAACCTACCACATTATCTACTAAACTCAGTTTACAAAGATTTTTAAGTGCGTTAAAGTTTACCAACCTTTCCACCCTGATATAAAAGTATTCATATATTCATTTGATGAATACAAAGTGTAAAATACACCTTTGTCAGTACCAGACTAAAGTCCTGCAAGTTAAGAAAGTGAGTGCTTGAAAGCATAAAACACTAAATCACTTACACCAACACAATTTTTTTGGCAAATGTACAGCACACAAACAATGTCAATTAAAGTTCAATCCTGTTCCAAAAGCTATTCAATGAATTTGATCTTTGAGCAGAAATGGACACACAATATCAGGTACATATTCTACATACTGTGCTGACCTTAAATGTCTAAAGTCTGCTCAACTAAAGCCCTCCTCCTGCTAGAACAACAACTTGTTTGTGTGTGTGTGTGTGTGTGTCTGTCTCTCTCGCTGAGGGTGGCATCCACAAAAGATTTACCTATGGAATGGAATGATCCACAGATAAAGGGATCACAGGGTGTGGCTTTCTAAACCCCTGCCTGCATTCTTGTCTTCCCTTTTCTCTGCTGCCATTGGTCTCCTTTCCTGTTACTTTCTCTTTCTCCAGGGAAACATCGTATAGTCAACCATCTCCTGTTCTCTTCATGCCTTTGTTGCTGGCTTTGCCTCTGTCCCTTTTCCCCTTGCCTCCATGGGAACTGAGGGCAACTATGCACAACAGGATTTTTGCTTGTGTCAGTGTTTCCTTTCAGGGACTGCTCTCATGCACATACTACAAACAGTTCTCTCTATGCTGAAGACCCCTCAAGAATTTGACAACACCTGGATTTACAGGGAGCACAGACCTCCACAGTCTGCATGCCATATGGTGCATTAAACAAGTAAAGATCCAAGACAGCATTTCCAACAATGCCCTGAATTATCAAAAAACATACCAGATCTCCATTTGATGATGTCGTTGAACTCTTCATTGGTTCCTCCCTCTGCGATGTCTCCGTGTGATGCCATGGCTGCCAATTAATCCAATGCTAGATTAGTTGAAATTGTGTGATACGGTGTCAGGCCTCTTGACACACAGTGTAACAGCCCTCTTTCTGTACCTGTAAGTAAGAAGAAATCTTAAAATCAAATTCAATCAATTCCATAGTTGCTCAGCACTTAATGAAATGATAGAAACTTCAGTTCTTCTATTAGCTCTTTTCTGCTTTAATTTGACGTGACGCGCTGCTAACTTATCTCAAAAGGAGGCCTGGAAAGCGGAGGTGTCACATGCATTGGAGCTACACACACAAAACATTCACACATGGTCGCCTAACACACAGGAAGACCCGGCACTTCATGAGGAACACCTCAGGTCATTAAAGCACCAACAGCTGTTTGAGACTTACACCTTGACGTCCACTCAGCACTGTTGAGGATAGAAACAAGCGGGTTTCACACCACGGCCTTAGGCTGACAATTTGGGCATCGATTTATGCGCAAAACGACTCCTGTAATAGTAACTGATGCTGTAATAACTGGCATTTATGCTGCAGACAGTTGTAAACCTCGGGAACATAGTAGTCAATAATCACAGAGTTTGAAACACCCACAAAGCAAGGTAGTAAAGGGGAAATTTATCCCTGGCCAGCCAACACAGACATTTGTTTTTGTGTGCTTTTTTTTTTATACTTATGTTGGTCCCCAATAACCATCTACACCCTAGAAATCTAAATGCTCCCTTCCAATGTTTAATTCTTTTGCACTTCATGCTGAATTGCAAAGTTTTCCTGACACATTAGCAGTAAGATTTCAGTAAAAACACATTAACTGCTTCTAACTATATGGAGCAGATTTTCATTTAGTGACACTGAACTGATTGATTTCTTATAAAGGGGTGCGAGTGATGAGAGTTTCTTTTATGGACTTAATGAATGAAACATTGTATTACACAGAACTTTTAATTTGTTGTCCTGTGCTAAAATTTGCAAAATGGCATTGCTGTCCCTATCTGTTGATTTCCAGGTTCACACAGGATGCTGTCATGTGTTCTCAATTTTCAGTTAGCTCCAAAAATGAAACGCCATCTGTCAAAAATCTCCAGCGGTTCAATTTGACCAAGTGAATGGGTCACTTGGTGCAGCAGCCTCACAGGTTATTTTTATGAGCGTTATTGCAGCTTTTGAAAACCTGCTTTTTACTGTAACTGTAATGCATGTGGTTCCTTTTTTTTTTTTTTTTTTTTTTTTTTTTAAAAACCCAACCATGTTCACTCCCAAAAATAGCTCGGTCTTACCATGAAAGGACATTATGTGAAGTTTTATCAAGCGGTGCTTGGTGAGTTTACAGTTCTGGAGGGATGATGCAGGATCCGAAAATAACAACTGTAAACTTCAGGCAAGCCCACATCGATCTTGCTGGTGTCTTTACAATTTCGGTTCCTCTCACCGGGCGAGGACTAGTCCTGAACGACCGAGGCAAAACAACTGGAGTTTAATCTGAACCCTTTAAAGCTGCACATTTCGACAGGCACAAGCGTAGTAAAGTACTTAGCTAGTTTGGTTGATTGGGGCGATACCAGAGTTTCAATGGTTTTTTAGCCCAGTAAATTTAAAGCAGTTTTTTGTTGTGTTAATCTGACGAGATTACCGCCCTTCATGCAAAGGAAAAAAACACAGTGATACTGCTACTAAACACATATAGAGACTTTCAAAAAGTGGATCTATGGTGGCCTTGTGGAAGTTAATGTTTTATCTCTTCACTATGACTGCAGTATTAAGAGCTTGCCTAACTTTTCATTGAGCAATGTGGACGGTCGCTGTGTACACCAGCAGCTACGTGCAGCAGCTCAGGTTAAGTAAGAATAATGACCGTTTGGTACCTTAGTCCAATGTTTTAGGTTTTGACGCCCGATTTACGCCCGACGCCCGACTTCAAAAACTTCACAAAAAAAAGGTACCATCGTGTCCGTTGATACAATGACGGTTAACATTAGCTTACGGGTCCGAGGCGTTTCGGGGACCCAAGTCACACACTCACCTCTGCTGTCACCAAGGAGTCGGGAGACGTGTTCCCCTCGCAACAAGTCCGAAACGTGTAGAGTATGGATAGACGAATGAAGCCAGGAAACTTAAAAAGTACATCAATCCAATTCATTTAAGGCATTTTCTACGAGCTACTGGGCACTCGTTTTTTTTAACTAACTAGCTGACTAAAGACAGGCGTCCTCAAGCGCATCCAGTCTCCACAATTTGCCAAAACAAAAAAAAAAGGGGCTTTAAGAGACGCCTTTTTGCCACGCAAAGCAAAGCACAACTACCTTAGTCTGGAAAGCACACGGCAGGCTGTCTCTTGGAAACAGAGAGATGGTTATTACATATCACGGGCCAACACCGCAGCACTGTGGACTCATGCCCCACAACTTTGTTCCTGTTGCTTGCCTGACTCTTTCTCCCTGTTGCCAGCGCCAGCGTTAAGCTGGGCAGAGTTAGCCAAACGCAGCGGAAATGCTTCAGCATGTCCTTCAAAGTAAAAGCCTCCAAAGATCGCTGCCAAGTCAAACCAGCTGGCGATAGCGGTCGCGTCCGTTGTCTTTTTCCGCTAAATGCGCAAATCTGGAATAATTTATCGGTATCGTATCGTAACGTAATGAAAGGATTTCATTAAGGCTTGGGGCATTAACAGAAACCCAACCAGCCCATTGAACACATTTATTAAATTTTAAATGCAAATTAAATTTAAATTAATTTGGCATGAACTGTGGGTGACATACCGAGGGTAATGTTGATATTTGTTACTGAGTCCCAATATTGTCTCGGTATAGGGATTATTTATAATTATTATTATTGTTATTATTATTATTATTATTATTATATTTATTTCATGAACGTCGTATCAGTCAAATTTATTTTTAAGGTTTTGACCGGAGCGTCAGCGCTCACTCCGGGTGACTTGACACTGGACTTGAGCTTTTCCCTCTGGCTGTAAAACTTTTTCTGACTCGGAGATGGAAACATGGCGCGGTGGCCGTCACGTGACGTAACTCCAACAAAACCAGTGATTCCCACTGGAAAAAAAAAAAAAAAAACTCAATTGTGGAATAGTAACTGCCGTGTTTCTTAGGACGAGGATTTTCCAAACTTTTACACGTAAACGCACCATAAATAGACTATTTACAAAAAGCCATGTGTTTTATTGTGTCATATGTATAATGTTTTAATCACCAGAATGATGAAAACTATTGACTGTGGAGAGTAGCAAAGCCACAGTTTAAAAAAGCTCAACATCGAATGGCTTTTTCAAGTAAAAGTACAGCAAACTGAAGATGAAGCATCAATAATGTACACTATCAAAACTTATGTACTCCTTATGCGGATTTATTATTTGATTATTATTACTGATGCATTAACATGTAAGCAGCATTCAAAGCGAATGTCAGTAACACACATTTTGGAAAATGTCTTGCTATGATTTTCCTCTTTCATTTCCATTACTTTAGAAATACTGTATTCAACATATAAAACATTTCTTTCAATAATAATAAACTTTATTTATATAGCATATTTCATAAATGTTCAATATTTAAAAATAAGGGAAGTAAAATGACAAAATAACAAAAATAACACTAACAATATAAATAACCCTCGTAATAACAACAGCAATTATCATTACGATAAACCCTTCCACCATCTTTTGTCTCAGGTTTCATTTTATTATACTGTTTGACATGTTGGCCTGAAAAGCAACAACCTTTCCAGTACCTGTGGTACTGAATAATAGATGAAGGCCCACTGGAAAGTGTTTGAGGCTTTGGGAATGCAGATGCTGATCTTCCATTCTGGGCCCTCACTCTTCCCCCTCCCTCTTCTCCGTTGTCAGGGCGCTTTTGTGGACGCTTCCTCACACGGCTCCAAGCAGCAGCTCAATTTCACAAATAAGTGCCCTCGTAGGCCTCAAACACCTATCAGGTGACGCTATATTTGTTTGGTGGTTGTTACAGAGGGAGGAACCAGACAGGTGGGAACTCATACCCGTAAATTCTCTGACATATTTACAAAGATGAATATGTACAATTGAGGAAATCTTACATATTCAAGTCATCTGTCTTTTTCGCATTTTTGTCACAAAACTGCTGAAAGTTTCAAAAGGCTCCTTTTCCATCTACACTTCCTACATCTATGCAACTTCAGCACAGCAATCTTCTGAATCCTACTTTAGAAGAGCCCCAGCTATTTTCTGAGAAGCTTGCCCTGTGCCAGATGCAGATGACTGGGTATCCATGAGTCCAAGGCATCGCCCTTGCGCTGAAATTATAGGGATGAGCGTGTGCGGGCCTCTAGTGGGCCAGTGCTGGACCCCAGCCCAGAGACTGCAAGAAGGCCTTAGGGTGCCCTCTTCTGTCCCAAAGGTGCAACTACTCGTAAAAGATCGACCACATTTACAACAGGACTTCACTAGACAAGTGCAAAACAACAGATATTCATTCATTTATAAATTTTCCCCACAGTTAGCCTCGTCGAAATTATTTATCGCATCATCACATCGGCACATCCACCAAATATGCCAAAGGTATGGGTATTCTGACTGCATGAGCCGGCAGGAGGTGTGCTTGTACTGTAGAAAAACCTTTGAACAACGTATTTTTGTGAAAAACAGAGAACTGTTACAAGGTAGGGCAGTTTAGAGAGTTCTTAGATGTCGATCAGAGCAGAAATACAACACCTACTATCACAATGGACGAAGTGAATTTAACATTCATTTTTATGCTTTTGTCCCGTTAAGGCGATTTATGCAGGCTCATGGTGCATTCCCTCTCCGACCTACAGTCTGCATTGTGGCGGATTAGATGGATATGGGGGTATGCATCTGATGCTTGATATCACGACTTTTTTATCGTACTGCTTTTTGTTTGTCTGCGAGACCTTCGTGCAGCTGAGAGAGACACACACACCACCAAAATACTTTACCAGGAGTGGGGTTCGAACCCACGCGGACATATGTCCATTGGATCTTAAGTCCAACGCCTTAACCACTCGGCCATCCTGGTTTACACACCACATCCCGCCACAATTCCCTTTCAAAAAATAAACACCCAGCAAATATTGCTAGCTATATTTTGCATTTAATTTTCAAATGACTACTGCGCTAGCTACATGGACGTAACCGTTATACTAGTCCCGTATTAACAGTGCTTCCTGAGTAGAACTATGATGCTAGCGCAGTGTTAGCAGCTAGCAGCTAATTTGAGTAGCACCGAAACGAAACTTGCTAATGATACAGCTTTTCAACAGACTGCCGCCGTAACATAGGCTTTGCTTGTGACACACAATGTCATACCCAAAGCAAAAATGCCAGCTTGTTGGATTGCGAGAACCCCTGCTGTATCTATCGTCACTATATCCCTACCTAAGTAGAGCCAGCTAATAACGTTAGCAGATGCTAATTGATCGCCCAAGTTTTGGCAGACCTGGACCTCAACTTCGGCCCAGTTCAGCCACACTAGGTGGAGCGCCTATAGCGATTACTGCCACACGCTGTGACCAAACGAGGTACGAAGCAAAGGAAAACATCAAGAACACGGTAAAGACACCTCTGTAAACATTCACGGAGTCGCGCAAAAGTAGTTGCCAAATAAAGGTCCGCGGAAACTTCGGTGACTTGGAAGTGACACTGATGACCACTCAAACAGGAACCGCGCTACCAAGTAGTTTATTAATCATGTCTTTGCATATACTTCTTTACAACATATATTGGTATTTTGTTTGAAACCAAACTCTTTAAAATAAGACGATAAAGTCTGATACTCAAACGTAGTATATGCAAATTGTAAAAGCTGTTTTCAGTGGCTCTTACTGGCACTGATAGTGTAACTTTTATATATCAGCAATAGAAGAGAGGGCAGACATTCTCAAGGGTTTCTTTTAGTTAGTTAATCTGTTTTTATTCTAAATTTAAAGAAAGTGAAACCAAGTGGGCAAAATGATCAACTGGCCCAGTGCCCCAGACATGTATATTGGTTGATTATTTTTCAGAAACAAAGATATAGGCTACATGCAACTACTGGACTTACTCACTGCGGAACTCAACTCAGCAGCTGTTAACAAAATTTGGCTTCTTCTAGGACCACACAGTGTGACGCGCCATTTCGGTACCAGCTCCACATCTCTCCTGTTTTACACCAAGGATACAGCTTAGATAATGTCAGTGGATCGTGTGTCGTATCTCTTCTCCAGTCCAAAGATGTAACAGCTTGTCTGACTCGTAAAAGAATGTGGACGAGCCAGCTGATTTGTCCAAACAGATTTTTCCCATTCTTCAATGGGCTGAGAGGTGTCATTGCTGACCTTTAACATCTAGATTAAAACTTGATATCACTATTTCTTGAGATAGATGCCATCTCTGTACCTTGTTCAGCTTGTAATTGCAGCCCTTATTGCTTACCATGTCAGTTTGATATTTGAGGCCAAACTGGCCAGTCTTAAAAGACTTTTTTGTTACCTCTCATCATCTCTGGCAAATTCAGCTTTCATTTTTTACACATCAATGTCCGTCTCAATTTCCTCCCACTTCCAACAGGCCAGGATAAGATTCCTGCTGAAGCACGACTTTGCTGCATAGTCATAACTCTTCTAAATGGATCTCATCTAACTCCACTAACTGCAATTTGTCAACCCTCCTTTCATTCTTACTGCTCCTGATCACTCATGACTCCAATTCTTCTGAATTTCTGTAGAACATGTGATCCTCTTTCCCACATGACCCAACTGCCAGCGACGACAAGCTGCCTTTAATTTACTATAACAAAATTTATTTTGCATGTCTATGAATGGCTTACAACGTCTGCTTAAATTTAAAAAAAAAAAAAAAAACATTTTTAAAATGTAAACTTGTACTGTACTTTACTGTAAATCTAATTTTAGACCGCTGGTAACTCCAAACCTTGAACAGTTCACAGCTTCTCACATCAGGTAAAGAAATTCAGTGTGCTCTTCTGGGCAAAACTGAGTGTCCTTGTTAAAGTTGGATTTACCATGAATAAAGCACACTGCATAACATATCATTTCAGCTGTCCATTACTTTTTCATAGGTAAATATTCATTTCAGTTTTCAAATCATCCATAAAATTGCATAAAGCAAAGTCCTAAAATGTTTGGTTGTGTCTCCAACAAGGTAGACAGGGGCAACAGTGAAGAAAAGGATTTTTCTTCTTGTACTGTATGGCCTTCTTAATGTGAACATTGATTTTTTCACCATATTCCTGAGTGCTACACACATTGTTCTCGATGTTATTGATCATGGATCCCTGCTCCTCCACCAGCATGGCCACGCTCAGGAACAGTTCATGGACCTCCTTCAGCCTGGCCTCCAGCTCCACTAGTTCATTGTGTCTGCCTTTGACCTCACCCATTGCCCAGCGGCATGAGCGTGCACCGTGTGTCTGCAAACTCTGGGACAGCTCAGCCCATCCCTCACCACCTTTGTCCACCAGCACATCCAGCTGCTCATCAGTGATTTCAGTCCCCATAATGGAGGCCTGCCTCTGGATCCTCCCCCGACAGGTACTCCTCTGCATCTCCTCGGCCTTATTGTAGTCACTCATGGCAGCATGGAAGGTTCGGGTCAGTGTATTATACTGAAGTCGGGCAATGCGGCTGACAGCGGAGTGGTGACCTTCTTTCTCCTCCAGGTGGCTGCTCTCCTTACCTAAAGCCTGCAGGCGGACGTACAGAGCCTCCCCACATTGCTGGATCCCCCTGGCGATGGAGTCTGAGTCTCTTTTGATTAGGCTGAAGCGTCGCACGGAAGTCCCAAAGCGTTCATTGTGTGTGCTCAGATGCTTAATCTCTAAGTGTAGCAAGGAGATCTCCTTTCGTATGGAGTGGGCCTCCTTCAGGATGTTGTCAATAGTTGAGGAGTTCTCAAAAACCACTGCCTGTTGAGACAGAGTCATCTTGTCTACCTCATACTCAGGTCCATAAAACTCTGGCTCACAGTCCTCCTGGTCCTCACTAAAGGTCTGCAGCTTCTCCAGTATGTCCCGCATTCTGCCTGAGAGACCAGTGTAAAATAAAATGTTGGTTATTGGGTTTATTTCTAGTCTAGCTTTTGGTGTGATATACTATAGTCATGAAAATATAGTGTCCGTTTTATGTTTACCCGTTGTTTTTTTGAAAAACAAATATACAATATATGTACAAGTTACTATTATATAACTACTGCAGCTGATACACATAATGACTGGTCAGTTTTACCTGCAGTGGGTTTTCTTTCTTTGCTGAAAAACAATGACAGCAGTCACAGCTCAGCAGCTCAGTGGAATTTCGTCATTTAAACCAGGAACAAGGAAGACCTTATTTTCTTGAAAAACACAAATATTTTGAAACTGGGGTTATTGTAGAAGATATGTGCAATATATGTTTAGCCATCTGAGTAGTTCTCAGTACATTCACTTTTTCAACCTCATACTGGACAAAACTTTCAAAATTGTGGTGCTTGCCTATATCTTTCTCATTGACCCTCTCATGCAGTCGCAGTCTTTACACAGAAAATCAATTTCCTCATATTTTAAAAGCTGTCAAAATATATGAAAAAACAATAAAGCTTCTTTTTGATTTCTTCTTGATTTTCACTGAAATAGTCCCAACTTTCCAAGCTAATTAAGTCCTGTCACTTATCCACTTATCTCCAGGTGCCCCTGCTACACTCAAATCAATCAAGTGTCATCCAATTCTCAAATTAAACTGTTTTACCTGTTGTGATTGGCTCCCACAATATCAGAACGGCATCCCTTCAGTGTTTCTTACACCGATATGTTTGGTCCAATGCGCTTTGGAAAGCATCATTTTTATTACTGATGAAGGAAGCTGGCTGGCTGCTGGGTGCTCAGCGTGGGAGTGACTGCCTTCCCCTCCCAGGTGACAGATAAGAGCTTTCCCTCAGTAACTCTCAGTACTTCCTCGAAGGAAGATGCTTTTTTTTTTTCTTTTCTGAAATCGGTTTCTGTTCATTTCTGGAAGTAATAGTCTGGGTAGATTAAGTAAGATGACATTCCTCCCAAATTAGGTATCTGGAACCAGTGTTCATGAGAAAGTTATTGAGGAAATCTGAGGAATTAAACTAGTTGACAATGCACCATTGGCTTAATGAACCAGCTGCCATATTTATATAGAGTGATGACACCTGTGTGTGTGGATGTTTGTGTCAAGGGTGTTATTGAGGTAAGGGCAACCTGAATGATTCAGGAGTTCAAAAGTTGGACAAAGAACCTACAACATACCATGGATTACAGATATTATCATAGTTGTTACTGAGGTCAGGGGACCCGAAATTGTTAGCAGTGCCCCTGGTGTGACTGTGTATCTGAGTGAGAACTTAAATTAAGAAAATGCATGAATGTATACCAAATACTAAGTCTAAATAGGTCTTTATTTTCATGTGTTGATGTAGATTTCAACAGGCATAAACCCACATTCATGCTATATTTTAATACAGTTAGTTATGTTATATGCAAGACACCACAAGAATAAAGACAAAAATAAGATATGATACATGAAGTCATAAATTGGCAGTGAAAGTAACAGATTAAGTACATCAAAACACAAACAGTGTGATCCCTACATAATATCAAGACTAACAATCAATCCTATTCAAAATGCTGTCAGTTACTGGTGTCCTCAAAATAGATAGTAAATATGAGAAAATAATAGAGGACAAAATGGCTAGTTACTATCAACCCAAGAATTTCATAATTTATATTTATAGTAATGCAGAAAATATTTACGATATAAATCAAGACCAACCTAACTTTACAGCCTCTAAAACATTTTCTTTCAGCTTTATGTCAACTATGAAATCCATTTACCAGTGGAGTGACATGTAGTGACCAACTATTTGACCTGAGTAATGTGGGTCAGACACTAGAGAATAATTGATTGAAGATTTATGGATGATTGGACTTGCATATTATAACATTTCTTTGGGTTTTACTATGATGGCAGTTTACTACATTGGGAAACATTGTGTCAGGTAGGACGCCCAGTACACAATTGTATGAAGATTTTTCTGAAAGTCATTGCACTGTGTTATTTTGGGTAAATCCCTCCAACATGGAAACTCAGCAGGTGATAAAAACATGAAAAATATTTTCAAATACTATTTGTTTTGGGTCGGCTTCACAACTCAGTCATGGTGAATCAATTCTGATTTGAGATACCTTTCTCAAACCATTCATACAAACATTACAGACATCAATGGATTGCTTATATATACACATTTAAAATATTTTACCTGAGCATTATTGTCTCTCAATCTAGACACAATAGATTTAACCTTTATTTCAAACCTTTATTTTACTTCCTGGAATAATGTTATTATGCCATAACTCTACAGCCCATGTTGACAAATACCTAGTGACAATAAGAACAGTGAACTAATGACAATTACAGAACACGTTGCATTTCCTTAGGATTTCCCTCTTTGTACGGACAGCACTTTGCATATTTTCCCATCGCTCTACCCATCTCTGTACTGTACAGTCACTAGTCGACGCATGGGAAACAGCTGCAAAACATCTTTTTAAATGGGTTGTTCCTGTCATGACGCTTGGCCCTGCCGAGTTTAACGAGGGCATCCTGTATGCATTCATCAGTTTTCTGAACGTTAGTTTGGATGGAGGTCAGCATGGGGCCCTGCTCCTCCACCAGCAGGGCAATGTCCAGGAAAATCTCGTGGATGCTCTCGATACGGGTCTCCAGGTCCACCAACTCCTGGTGACGTTTCTCAATCTGGGACAGAGCTGATCGGGCTGTTTTACCTTCAGTCACAATGTTGTCAGTAAAGATGTTCCACTGACCTGTCTCAATCATCTCCTCCACCTCCTCTCCTGTCACCTCACGCCCCACTATCTCCATTTGCCTTTGGATCTGGGCTTTACAGTTCTCCCGATGGCTCATCTCAGCCTCATTATAGTCAAACATGGCATCGCGGAAACCATTGCTGAGGCAAGCATACTGGGTTCTGGAGATTCGTGTGATGGCCGAATTTGAGCCATGTGCTTCTTCTAGTTTGTGGGCTGTGCCGTCCATGTCCCGCAGACGTTGTAGAACATCCTCAGCCCGACCCTTTATATCTGCACCAATGGCATTAGAGTCCCTTTTAATAGTTCCCATGGTGGAGGTGCCCCGGACCATGCGAGAGTTGTGTTCACGGAGCCTTTTAATTTCCAGGCGGATGAGTTGGATCTCTCTGTGGATATCTTGCGACTGGGAAAAGACCTCCGACAGAGCAGGGCTGTTGTCAAACACTACTGCCTCATGGGGCAGCTCCTCCAGCTCCACATTACTGAAGGAGTCGGAGTTAGTGGACTCCGCATACTCCACTGGCTCCACATGGCTGTTGGACATTTCCTGTAGGTGGCTCAGTCTGTCCCTCATGGTTAGGCTGGAGAGTAAATGAAGGTTACAGATATTAAGATCATTTTCTCTGTCTGGGTATCTTTCTTCAAACACTCATTGGTAAAGATGACTCATTAAAATGGGCTGACCTGAAAGGTCAGACATCGACAACAAACCTTTAAATTCACAGCACATTCTGGATAACTTTTTTGATATATAGACGCTGACAAAAGAAAATCTCGAGATCATCATCATCACAAGGTACAGATCGCTTTCACAATCCAGACACAAATCAACCCTTTAATTTGCAAGTTTAAAGAGATCCAGTGGCTAATTTAAGATGTCGTGCTGTTTAAGTCTTTTCCTTCTTCATTCAGATGTGACATACCCAGTACCAATCACTGGCCAAACAGGTTCTCCAAGGAATACTCAAAGCTGTTGCTTCTCACCAAACTAGTTCTTTTAACTAGTGATCTGTCTGACGTCTTTATCCAGACATTCATTTAATGTTTCATCTAACTACAGTATCAGATTCTGTACAACAGATTCAGTTATATCTTGGAGTTTGGGGAATAGTCTTAAAAAAAACAAAAACACTTCCAATGTGAAATAAGGAAGCTGCTTACATTATTAGAAGGATTTTCAAAAGTTATTAGACCAAAAGTTCACAAACTTCAGGAACTCCTATCAGATATTGTTGTGGTTTTTTCCTACTTGCAGTGGGGAATAATAGCTAATTGTCTTCATCTGCGATTGGAACAGTCCTTATACCGACCTTATTATGTTGAAATCTACTGGATAAAATATTCAAATTTAATAATTCTTGCATAAACACAAACTCAAGTCTTCCCGATCCTCGGGTTGGAAATCATTATTCTAGATTATTACAGTACTTAACTCAATACTCCTGAAAAACATTCTTTTATAGTAGGAATTATTCAGATGATCTGCAACTGCTTAGTTTCGTGGTTATAATATTTTTAAGTTAATGGTAACAGGCATGTTGCAAGACTTTATAATGGTAAAAAAAAAAAGGGAAATAAATCAATGAGTAAAGTCATTATAAATTTCATTTGAAGTTTGAAAATATAGGGGTTTTTTTTAGGCCACAGGCTTTTGTCTCCTCTAGAGTAGCTGTCACCACATCAATATCATAGTTCAAACACATTCTATGACAGACTCCAACATTTCCTGTGATATCAGCAGCTAGCTGAAAATATGTTTGGTTTTTTTTCTCAGTTTCATTCATGGTCGCAGGATTAAAAGGAAAGCTCTTTACCTGTTTTGCTCTGGCTTCCACAGATATCAAAAGTTGTCCTTTAATGTCAGGTGGCCGCGGTGCCAAACAACCATCCTATGGGTCTGAGGTAGACTGCTCCGGGCTCCGAGCAGAGACAAGTCGCCCCACATGCGTAATGCAGCTGTCTTTGGAGCTAAAACTGGTGTTGAATCGTGGTGTTTAGTCTGGGGGATGGATTGTGCCACGCCATGCGACTGCAATGATTTGACTTCAGGAATGAGGCCCGGTCGGTTTGGCCTTGCAGCAACGCTACATGCCAGGGGCGTCAGCTGGATAGGACGAAGTGTGAGCAGCTGTGTGTAAACCAAGTGAGTGCCAATTTAGAGCTCGTAGGCCATACCCCACCCTTTTCCAGGGCAGAATAAAGCCAATGGTAAATGCTCAGAGTAGCTCGGGAAAGGTGGTCTTTGGCGGGGATCTCTGCAGATTTACCACGGTGACGCCGGCTGTCATACGCCGGCCACTGCGCCCTGTGTCCCGCAGTCTGCGGTCGCAGTGGAGGGGTTTATACGTGAGTTTTGATGGCAGGGATACCTGACGGTGCCGGAGCCGAAAGACACAAGGCCATGCTGCGGTGGTTTGACGTCAAGATCTTCCCAGACACGCCCAAATGGCTGATACAAGTACTCACTTGTCCGTGTGTGTGTGTGTGTGTGTGTGTGTGTGTGTGTGTGTGTGTGTGTGTGAGAGAGAGTGAGAGAGAGAGAGAGAGAAATGTTGTTTTACCAGCTTCTTGCACTGTACATTCAGAATGTCCCTGATCATATCAGACAGTTACATATGCTTGCATTTCACTGGTAAGACAAATTTATAGTTGTTTCAGATTCACTACATTCAAATTAATTACAATTTGCTTAAATACAACGCATCAATTATTATTTTTAGGTCATTTTAAAATACAGGCGTGGTGATAGTTGGTTCAGGACCTGTCAAAATACACTCAGTTGGCAGTTTAGTACACCCGGCTAAAATGAATGCATTATAATTCAGCAGTCCTGCAGCACATCCTGCCTTCATGAAGGTTACCATGGTCAGTTTTTGCTGAAATTGTCTGAGAGGTATTGACTGAGCTGTATGATCATTTTGGAGGGTGTAGTTTTGTGGTGCTGTTGAAGTGTATGGCATTATACAGAGAGGTGCCAAGTGAGTGTATATAGGTAGGCCTACCCTTTCATAAGGCTACTTGGATTGGGTAATTGGCCCCGTGTCCTACTAAGGTCGGTATCCATGCATGTGAAGAGGGTGAACTTTCGTTCTCTTTTCCTATGAATGTACAGAAATTCTTCTGTTCCATAGAATTCACTGACTTATAATCTTTCTTATACATATAAACTTATATTTGCATGGACGATGCATACTTTAACGCCGGGATAAAGTCAAGTCAATTTTATTTATATAGCCCAGCATCACAAATCACACATTTGCCTCAGGGGGGGCTGTACAGTCCGTACAGACGACACCTTCTTTCCTTAGACCCTCGAACCGTATAAGGAAAAACTCCCCCCTCGGAAAGCCCCATGCCGCGGCCTGCACTAGTATGTCTGTGGGCAACCTTCAGCCTCCGCTGTCCCTTTTGATCCTCGGACGCATTTTCCATCACATGCTAACACAGCATATTGGGGTGACCTAGCCGCTGTGCTCGCAAGACTCTCTGGTCTCCTGCATGGGGGTTCGAGCGAGTTCCAGGGTGCCCCAACATGAGCCTGAGACAGTTTCATTTAGCGTTACTTCTCATGCATACATGATCGCGCTGGAGAGTGCGAAAATATGCACATCGTCGGTGCCGCAATATGCTCCCCGTGCCTAATGGCTAAGGTACGGGGTAAAAAGCGTACTATCTTTGGTAAGGATATAGCTTTAAATGAATACAGGTCATATTTTGGCAACCCACATGGCCCGAATCGACCTCATCCCCTCTCACTGTGTCAATAAAACACGTGACTGCCAGCAGACTGCTGCTTTCAAGTGTACCTCTGTTTCACAAACCCATCCTTCCAGGGATTCTGGGATACTCCAAGCAACTATTCCCGCGTCCCTGCTTAATAATGAAATACACACTCTCTGGGGGGAAAAAAAAACAAAACAAGTTTTGGCTAGATTTTATTGTGACATTTAACGGGACAGGGGTACGTTGGGGCAGGGGAGGGAGATGCGCGTTTCTCATGTAATTAATACTAAAATTAATTAATTATCAAAATGTTGCCCAGCAATGAGGTATAAGAGACAGCCACGTTTTTTCCGCGCTCCAAACGTCACATTGATAGTGTTACCGTAGAGCACCTTTCTCTGCGTGGGATTTATCATATTGTTGGGCTTGTTCGTGTGTGCCAACCCTCGGAATTTTCAAATTTACGACTGCCCCTAAAGCCAGCCTTTCTCAGGACCCTGTCACCGCCACAACTTTCTTTTTGTTCCTCCCGAAGGTTGAATTCCTCACCGACTACGGCGAGAGAAACAAACAGAAGAAAAACTTAAAAACCAATTTAAAAAAGAAAAAAGAAGACCATGAAGTTGTCTTTACTTCGCAATGCTTGTGGCAGTCTTCGGGTACATCCAGGAAGCAGGGTTGGCGGCTCGTCACAGAGATGCCTACCGGGTGCTCCTGCCAACCGCCTTTTGATGATCCGGGCGGCGAGCAGCTCCAGCAGCGGCGGTACCAACCCCAAGCTAGCGGTCCACTTTGGGAAACGGTCCCGGAAGGAGGATGGTTCTGAGTGCGACAGTTCTTTGAGGTGAGACAGAAAGATGTGCGGTACAACATATGTGGTCATAAACTACTTAAATACTGTTGTCTTTGGCCTATTATTATTATTGTTATTATTTTTAAACCGATAACAAGACACTGTCTCCCATGATGAGTCGGTACATCCTGTCTCACCGGCGTTTTGGCTCTTGGCTGTTGGCGAGCAGCCAGTTCAGCACGTGTCCCAGTTATCATCAGAGCGTCTCCGGCCCAGCTGATGTAACCTTTCTCCGTTGTTGCCAAACACACGACGCTAAGATGTGCCCGAATTCACGGCGAACTGGGCTGAGAAAACACACATGGTTGTGAATGGACGGTGCTGGCGAGTTTTACGGCGACGTCATGTGTGACACGCTAACATCACTAACATCCCTGTAGGTGTGTGTTTGCATAGGCCGGTGCGTTTTAATGTAATCTGTAGCCTATTGTATGTAATACATATTGTTCGTCACGCTGGTTTTAATTTTTACAAATGATTTCTTGTGCGACTGTAGACCATCAGGCGGGATAGAGTCAGTTGAATGTTTGATCTCAAGTGGACTTGATCTAGTTAATGTTTAAATTTTGGACAATACATAGGTCAGCATTGTCACGTGCACAACTTTTCTTGGATTTTATTCCACCAAAAGACGACAAAAAAGTAGTTCCATGCTAACTTTTTTTTTGCTCCTGATGGAGGTGGCATTTAGTTAGCTGCAGCAGATATGGCCAAGTCAATCTGTGCCAGTTATTTAGAGGAATTATGTTTATAGGAATTCTACAGGGTCGAACAGCCTAATTTCATTATTATTTAAATATGGGAATTGGGAGAGTTTGAGGCATAATTTACAATCATGGTGTTTCATCCTTTCCCCAGCTTAGCCCACAATAACACTTCAACCAATTTTAAATGTTTTCCACTTTCGTGTTGGCTCTTTGACTGAATGTATGTGTTTGACTTGAATTTATTTTAAAACCCTTTTGTATAGCCCTAAATGGGTTAATGGACATCACTAACCAGTTTGTTTTCTCTAACAGTGAAGTGGTTCAGAGCACCAAGGAGGCAATGGTGGCTCTGCAGAGAAGAAATCCGTCAGTCCAACCTTCGTTAGCCATTATACAGGTATTTTAAGCAAAAATAGAAGTACTGCGTGGGATTTGTATTTATAGATATACAAGTTTCAAATTTGGGTCAGATTATCTTGAAATGTTGTCAAACCTTGGAGCAAAAAGTAGTCTAAAGACCGTTTATCTTGGCAGAGCTGTGTTTTGCTAGTAGTGACATTAAGCCTGCTTTGCCTCAAATTAACTTTGACCTAAGGGTTATGTGTTTTGTTTTTTTTTCACGAAGCCATTGAACATTCCTGGATTATAAGGTCTGTGGGTGTTTATTTCATTGTGCCAATTTTTATCTCAAAGGCAGGTGAAGAGGACAGCTTGTTGGAGATCAATAAGAAAATGGCAGGAAAGGTAGCTCCCTCCTTTGCTGTTCTAAGTGTATCTTGTTTGTTGACAAATCTACGCAACAATTCAAACAGTTCACCATTTTTTTTTTTGTCTACATGTCCATAGATTGGGTTGAACATCACTCAAATTTGCCTGGCAAAAGAGTGCAGTGAAGATGAAGTAAGTGAAACTGACTCACATACTTGGTCAATATCCTTTAGTGCCTAAACATTTGTGCGGGCCAACTACCCCCCCCCCCCAATTGTTTAGCAAGTCCGCACATGAATTACCATGTCTCCTGGCAATTTGTCAGTGCAACTTGTGATCATGGTGGTTGTGTCAAGGTAGTCAGAGCCTTACATAAGGTTTAATTTCATTAAATCGTTAATTACCTATAAGTGAGTATTTCTCCACTGTTACATGACTAATCCTTCATTTCCTAGCTGATTTACTCCCAAGGTTCTGTTTTCAATTTTTCATCATGGTATTTTTCATCATGATGTAATTAGGGATGGGAATGACCCTCTCAGCAGTGGGTCTGGTCTCTTTGCCCAGCTGGAAGTTGACTCTTGATACTTATAGACAGCAGAAACTCCTGTGAATAGCTCAGGCATTTAAGATGACAGTGGATGATATACGTTACAATTCCTGGCATTAGGAAGACACTGCAGGTCTACTGATCTGCTTTCACACATCTTCTCTTTGCTTAGTTAGCAGAACTGACCAGTTAACTCTGAAGGTGCAAATGCTCTTTCAATCTCCCAATCTTCACTTTTTCTTAATTAGTTTAGTGTGTTCTTAAAAGAACAAAGGTCTTTTACTTTTCACATGTGATGTCTAGGATATTATGTAAACTCACCACACATGGTACAGTATATATACCCAAATGCATTGGATATGTTACATTTTCCACAAATTTTTAACTGTGAACTATGCAGTTTTTTTTTTTTTTGTTTTTTTTTTTCAGTAAGATTTTTTTTTCTGTTTGTGCATGTAGATTGTAGAGGAGGTGTTGAAGCTGAATGAAGACCCCAGGGTGCATGGTGTCTACCTCCACCTTCCCCTGGCTTCACTCACCAGTCGAGTGCTCGACACTCTCAAACCTGAGAAGGACATAGACGGGTAAAAAACATATTTCATCATAAAGAGACTATTGTAGTAGCTATGTTTTCTGTTGTCACGTAGAAAAACAATCTGTAATAGTAAAGAGTATAGTATAGTATAGTATATATCCAAATAGCACATAATGTTTAATTTCTTTAACCATAATAATTTGTATTAGGTTACCTGCCTTAAAAATTGCTACCAGTGCCTCAGTAGACATTTTTATGCAGCATCTGGGCAATTGGAGTGCATCAGCAGTGCATGTTTCTCTGTCGAAACAGAGATAAATTCATTAACTCTCGTTGTGCTTTAAATCTCTGCTAAAATCAGAAAGGGTTGCACATAATTAAGACAAAGTAAATATACAGTGTGTGCCTTCAGCAGACAAGTGAATGAGGAAATTAGCAAGGCACCCTTCATAATTATCATGACTTGAAGAGAACTGGTTCAGCTGGGGACAAATTATGTAAAGAATATTCATGAAAATTAGGTTTAGGTTGTCCTTTGAAAAACTGAGATATACAGTATGGTGCTTTTGATTTACTGCTACTTTGTTTTTAATGTTTGATGAAAATTTTTTCAAACAGTAATCAAAGATCTCTGTCTAATAATGAAAACTAAAAAACTACACTATAATACATACTGTAAAATGTTACTCAATGATAAGTTAACGGTAAAGCTTTGTTAAGCTTTAACAGTAATTTATAAATTGTGTATGCCTGGTGTGTATCCATTTTTTAAGTTTTATGATTGTACTTGACACTGTTATCCATAGCACTTTACAGATAATCTTATTGCTTTGGCCAGTAAAAATGATCAAATTCCAGGGAAAAGAATAATTAATTTATTTTGATATCTTGTACTGTTCAGGAATTACAGTCATTTTTATACATAATTCCTCATTTTCACAGTCTTGAAAGTAATTGGACAAACCAACATTATAACAGTTAATGTTATGTTTTTGTTAAACCCCTGAATCAGTCTACAGTTCAGAGTCTACACTTCAACCACATCTTGATCCTTTTGTTTCAAATCCATTGTGATGGTGTACAGAGGAAAAATTACGCTAATTGTGTCACTGTCCAAATACTTCTGTACCTAACTTTATATTTTAAATTTTGTCTTGCAATAGGATATCAGATTTGAATATGGGACGTTTGGTACGAGGAGACTTGAGCAAAGGCTTTGTGTCACCTATAGCCAGCGCTGTCCTGAATCTGCTAGAGAAACACGGTGAGAGTCAAAGGAAGGAATTGAGTCCCATGTTCATTTGTTTTTTAATTCTCTAGGATATACTCTAACTCATAAAAAATATCTAACTCATGACAAGTAAAGGACAAACTATACAAACACTTATATGTAACTTAAACGGTACTTACACTTGCTTCTGAAGGGACTGTTTTTTTTTTTTAACTGCTGTAGCTAATAATGTTAAGGAGATAGTTTGATTAAGGTGAGCTACAGTAATAGCAAGTACTGACAATAATATTGTGGTCCACCAAAGCCTCCTTTCTTACGATTTTTATTATCTACAGCTGTGTTAACCCAGTTATGACACTGGCACTGTGTCCCAAATGCATAGTATAAATGAAGTCTAGCTCTGTTTTGAGTACAGAGTAGGTAGTGCAGGCATGTTGGAAAAATTACAAAATTAAATGTAACTACTTGACAAAATACCTTTTTAACCCATTCTGTACCTTGTACTAATACTATAAAGTATTCACTACTGTTTTAGTTAGCACTACTGTGCTAATTTTCATATTATATGTTTTTGTTAGTTAGTATAAATCAAATTAGTGTATTTTACTGTTTTATACTTGCAGAGAATGATACTAGACATACACTCACTGAACTTAGGTACACCTGTACATCTGCTTAGTCATGCAATTATCCAATCAGCCAATCATGTGGCAGCAACGCAGTGCTTATAATCATGCAGATACAAATCAGGAGCTTCAGTTAATGTTCACACCAAATATCAGAATGGTTTGAGTATTTCTGAAACTGCTGATCTCCTGTGATTTTCATGCACAACAGTCTCTAGAGTTTACTCAGAGTGGTGCGAAACACAAAACATCAGTTGAGCGGCGGTTCTGCGGACAGAAACACCTTCTTGATGAGAGGTCAGAGGAGAATAGCCAGACTGTTTGGAGCTGACAGAAAGGGTACGGTAACTCAGATAACCACCCTTTACAACATCTCAGAAAGCACAACATGTCAAAACCTTGAGGCTGATGGGCTACAACAGCAGAAGACCATGTCAGCTTCCTCTCCAGTCAGCTAAGAACACAAATCAGAGGGTGCAATCAGCACAGGTTCACCAAAACTGGACATTTGAAGACTAGAAAAACATAGTCTGGTCTGATGAATCTGGATTTCTGCTGTGGCACGCAGATGGTCTGGTCAGAATTTGGCATCAACAGCATGAATCCATGGACCCAACCTTCCTTGTGTCAGCTGTCCAGGCTGTTGGTGCTGGTGATGTAATGGTGTGAGGAGTGTTTTTTTGGCACACCTTTGGCCTTTTACTATCAATCAATCATTGTTTGAACGCCACAGCCTGTCCGAGTATTGTAGCTGACCATGTGCTACAATTCACCCATCTTCTAATGGCTACGTCCAGCATGATAATGCACTATGTCAAAAAGCAACAGTCTTCTCAAACTGGTTTCATGAACATGACAATGAGTTCAGTGTAACTCATTGGCCTCCACAGTGACCAGATCTGGATCCAACAGAACACCTTTGGGATGCAGTTGAACGGAAGATTGGCAGCATGAATGTGCAGCTGACAAATTTGCAGAAATTATGTGATGCAATCATGTCAACATGGACCAGAATATCAAAGAAATGTTTCCAAGTTTATGGACTCCATGCCGCTAAGTACTGAGGCTGTAAAGGGAGGCCCTACCCAGTATTAATATGGTGTTCCTAATAAAGTCCTCAGTGAGTGTATGTTCATGAATGTCAAAAAAACTGCAACTTTTCAAAACCATTGGCACTTTGAAATCTGGAAGATTAAGAAAAAGCAAGCAAAGATTTTATATTTTATTGTATTGTAATAAAGACTTTGGACACAGCTAATTTGTAAAAAAGGAGTTGAGGATGTAGAGAAGGTAAAAAATATGACACTAACTGCTTTTAAAATACATTCTGGGAATTATCGAAGGGTCGGAAACTCCAGTGAACCTAAAAGATTTCAACATTGGGACACACAAGAAAATGGCTGACTCACCAGGCTAAAAACTGAAGTAGGGACCAATTGGAGAGACATGCCGGGGTTCAGAGGGTATGGGTCAAATGTCAGATGTACGTGGGGTCACGGTTATTCTGAGTGGCCCTGATACAGCTAGAAGATATTCACTAACTTGATGCAGTTTTTCAACATACAGGATGTCATGAAAGTAGATAATTTTTTCATCTAATCTTTCCAAATATAGAGCCTATAGCCATTAGCTTTTGAAATGTAGCACATATCAGCACATCTCATCTGTAATTATGATCACAGTTTTGAACAAAGCTATTAAAAGCTGAATTGTCATCCATGTTCAAGAGGTCAGCATGTAAATACTGACCATGAACACATGAGCTTGGCAGTAAGTGAAATATAGACCATGTGGACTTTGACAGTTGGGTTGCTTGTGGACATAAAGCACTTTATAAATGGAGGTAGTTTATATCCTAATGTCGAATTAAAACATTTCTACAGATGCTCCTTTGGAAGGAAAAACAGTGTTGTTGGTTGGAGGGGAAGGAACCCTTGGGTTGGCCCTGCAGTGCCTGATAGAGAGAAGTGGAATGGTAGCTCTCAAGAGTAACTGGAGCTCCGACAGCCTACAGAGACAGGTGTGTTTGCGTGTGTGTGATCATTTGCTCTCCACACACTTTTTCCTTTTCTCTATAATGCTCTTACAACTTCTCCATCCAAAATTGTATTTAAGCACCATTCAGACTGCTTGAAAGGTAGCTGTAAAAAGTTTGTAGCTTGGTCCTTGAAAGAGCACAGTGTTTGTTGTCAGCTGGATATTTTTTCAGCTGACAACAAAAGAGAGCTTTACTGTTAATGCCATTGTTATATAACTGAAAAGTCATTATCTTGTTATTATGCTCCATATACTCAACCATCTGCTATCATTATTCAGTTGCACCAGTTACAGTATGTGCAGTTTTAGAGGTAGACCACATGGGGTCAGTCTCTGTAATGTCATAAAATGTAATCATTAACAGCTAACTCGAACAATATTGCTAGTTTTATTTTATTTTTTTTACTGATGAGTCACATCTTTCCGGAGAGGTTTTCTGGGTTCATTTGTCATGAAAGTTGTTTATTCCTGTCATACACACAACGCACATCTTCTTCACTTTAATTTATGATTTATTGCTTGTCTCTTTTTACCAATGTATTGATCCTAATTTTTAAATTCTTCACGTCTGTTTTCTTTGCCATTGCTTATTTTCTAGGTGATGGAGGCTGATGCTGTGGTCCTGTTAGGAGCAGGGAATATCGACGTCCCTTCCACCTGGTTTAGACCAGGGACTGCTGTCATTCGCTGTGAGCCCATTCTGGAGACAGGTATTGTTGAATATATTGTGATAGTCTTTACAATCACTCTGCATGGGTTTGAGATCTAGGGAAAAAGAAATGACAATTAACCACCTGGTATCATATCATTTGATGTTGCATGGATTTTAGACCTCACTGCTGCTCAGAAATGATTTGAACTTCAATCCTATTTGCTGCTCTCCTTTTAGGATGCATTTAATGAAATTAGATCTGAATGTAATCCAAATAATCCAAGGACATACTAGGTCTTTACATCATAAAGATTTGCAATTTACTATGTAGCAAGCTGTACCCTTCTGCTTTGGTTTTGTGAGGTTAAAGTCGTATACCATATAGTGGGACGCAGCATGCCTGCGTTTTGTGTTTATTATATTTCTGCATTCTGTCCACCTCAAGCTTTACATTTGGATATCCATTTTTTTTACTGAAAATGTGCATTAATCATAATGTTTTTTTCTTGTAGATGCCTATGGCATTGAGACGTCCTCAAAGTCTGGGTTAGGGTACCTCACAGCAGCTTACAGAACACAGGTCTGTCTCTTTGTTTTTGTCTCTGCTCTCGCCCCATTTGCTTAATATGCTCTGTCAGTGTTTTTCTTCACTGTTGGTCTCACTATTTCTTCTGCTTGTTAACTAGAATGTGGTGCATAGTTGCAGTCGATGGATCCAGGAGCAGCAGTACCGACCCTGGCGTCTGCGCAGCCTCAGACTGCAGCCCCTGACGCCTGTACCAAGGTATAGACCACTATCTGTGAGGGACTCTTAGGAATTTCACTGCATCTACCTGGATGAAGGAGCTTTTCCTCGTGTCATACTGATCTCTATATTACACCTGCACAACTTTTGAATGTTATATGAACAATGTTGAGTGTGGTGTATGACTGTGTAGGAGACATTGTCCATATGTTTATGATTTAAGATGAAATGTGTCTGAATGATCTGTCATGTTTTCTGTTTGTCAGTGATATAGAGATTTCCAGAGCTCAGGTACCCAAGCCAGTGGACCAGCTGGCTGCTGAGATTGGTTTGCTGCCAGAAGAGCTCGAAGCCTATGGCAGGAGCAAAGCCAAGGTCCGACTTTCCCTGTTAGACCGCCTTCAATCACAGCCTGATGGGAAATATGTACTGGTTGCTGGGTGAGTGTGACCTAACTGATCTACTGAATCCTTTTTTTTTTTTTTGTGTAATTGTCATAATTCTTCAGTGCCCCTAGTGCTTAAATTTGTGACATAGTACACGTAAGTCCTACCTGTTCTCAGTAAGGGGACAATGGCAAGACATCACTCTATCCATTCTTCTGGTAGGGTATTACCTTAAAGTAATACATTGGACACAGTTTGTGACTTATTTCTGAATAATGGTTAGCAGTTCATATGTGTAGAGTGATTGTGGTTATGACATTAATGCACATAGATTCCTTCATTCATCATTATGCACATCAAAAAATATGAAATTACAAAATGTTCTGTATTTTTCTGTATCTCTAGTATAACCCCCACCCCACTGGGTGAAGGTAAAAGCACAGTGACCATTGGTCTAGTCCAGGCCCTGTCTGCCCATCTTAAACTCAACTCCTTCGCCTGTCTCCGACAGCCCTCCCAGGGACCCACCTTTGGGGTTAAAGGTCAGAAATGAATACTTCCATATCCTGACTGAGGAGTTTGTTTTCACCTCTCTGTGCTCGTTCTCTTTCTCTTGACTACATTATAATACAATACAGTAATCTCTGATTTTGAGGATAATCATTCTAAAACTCTTATTTTCCTAAGAAAACTATTACAACAGATAACGACTTAGTTCTAATCTTGAAGGAGTTGTATTTTCATCTTCAAAAAGATTTCCAGCAGTTTGAAATGGTGGATGTTATTTAGGAATTAAACTATGAATTTTGTTTTTCCTCCTACTGAATACATTGAGGGGGGTGTGGAGAAGGCCATAAACCGGCGCCCAGAGCAGCAGTCAGGAATGTATCAATAACTGTGTGATAAGCTATCTTTGTCAGTGTGAGGCTAGCATTTCATACACTGCTACACTTTGTGCTGGGTGGAATAGTTCACTCAGAGTCCATCACTCAGCATTCCTCCTTTGTGTGTCCCTGTCCTGTTGCCTGCCTCTGACTGTGCTACCACTTCTTTGTGCCTAGGGGGAGCTGCAGGAGGGGGATATGCTCAGGTCATTCCTATGGAGGAGGTAAGACACACACACAGACTCACAGTGCTCCCTACCAGGACTAGCACTTGCTTCAAAGGCTCACGACGTGAAGAGACTCCCACCAGTTCGCACAAAAACACACACATGCACACACTCACAACCCTTTTAGCTGTGACATAACATCGCCTGTGACCAAAGGCACTGTCTATAAAGGCAGAGAGGGAGGGGGTGAGAGGGGAGAGGGAAGGAGAAAAGGAGAGCAGTTTCAGAGCTCCAGACACTTAGTCTACAATAAGGCAGCCTCCTTTTCTCAAACCCAAACAACAGGTTTTTTCAGCATTTTCCTTCTGCCTCTCCATCTTGATACTACACTTGTGATATAGATATCATGTTTTGTTTCCTTTAAATCGAAGGGCTCATGCCAAACAGAAAATATGAGTCATGATATTTTTAAAGGCCAAGGGGACAAAGTCAAAACCAGAAGAAGATTACTTTGTTTGAAGCCACATTTATCATGTGATACCAACTTTACAGCCTTTTAATCCTCATTGTTAGAGGTTTTATTTCCACTGAGCCCATTCAAACTCACAATGTATCCACTACATTAGTGTAATTGTGCCTTGATTTGTTGTGTTGAGTCCCTTCATGTCTCCTTTTCTTTGTTTTTTCGTCCTCTTTTTTTTCCCTCTCATCTTGTCCTTCAGTTTAACCTCCATCTGACTGGTGACATTCATGCCATCACAGCTGCCAATAACCTGGTGGCAGCAGCCATCGATGCCAGGATGCTCCATGAGGCGACACAATCAGACAAGGTGACCATCTGATGATGTCACTCAGTAATAACTCATCCTTACACTGCACTGTGAAAAATGTGAAACTATTGTTTTGACCTGGATGCTAATACAGTGACAATCCTGATTGCACAAAATTCCCAGAGAAGCATAAAACATGTTTCACTCAGACAATTAATATTAACCAGTCTCTTTTGGTATGAACTGTATATTTGGCATGATGCATTCTATTCAAGAACTTAACTTAAATTTCCCCTAAGGTGCAATTAAATGTACTTTACATACATGTACTTCACAAACATATTTGCTTTGTCCTACCTCCAAGGCTCTGTTTAATAGACTGGTCCCATCAGTGAATGGAGAGAGAAGATTTTCACCCATTCAGATCTCCAGGCTACATGTAAGTCTAAACACTGCGGTGCCAAAATCACTAGCGTCAACCGCAATTACTAACCCATAGGATTGTTTAAATCTTATGGGTTACTCTTATTAAAAAACAAAGGTCCACTGAGGTCCACTAGGTGACTTCACTGAGTCTGTCTGAAATGTTCTCCTCCTTCATTTCCTCTTCTCCAGTTATTTGTTTATGCATCATGAAACTTGTGTCTGTTTACATGTCTATGAGAGATGCTATATTATTTATTGTTGATGAAGAAAGCCTGGTATCAATTCTGAACAGATAAAATACATATGGCAGATGTTATGGAGGTAGAAGGGAGAAGTTTGAACATTATTCACCTCAATGTTTGTCTGTCCTGTTGGATAAAGTCCTGTGGAATGAGAAGTTAAATGAACTATAAAATATTTATAGGTCTTAATGGATAGAGTGAGAGATAAAAATTTGCGTTTTTAAACAGAGCTCTCCCAGTGAACCTTTTGAACCGGACAGTTGGTTGATTGCCTCATAGTTATTTAGCGTGGATTTGTTTTTACATGCTGGGGTGATACTATGCAACCAGCTAATATGGACATAGCAAGAAAAGTACTACTACTTTGATTTGAAATAAAATATAGAAATAGTCAAATTATCATAATATATTAAATAAATTTCTGCATCTAGCATTAGTGCCTCAGCTGGGACCAAAATCTGGAGACATGTAGAGCTAAAAACCCAAATTTTCACCTACGTAAACGCTTACTGACGATCCTCTAATCTTCTTTTTCTCTTAAATTCCAGCGTCTTGGCATCAATAAAACAGACCCAGCATCTCTCACACCACAGGAAGTCAGCACTTTCGTCCGTCTTGACCTTGACCCTTCCAAGATCACCTGGCAGAGAGGTATCTTTAGAAGTGTAGGAATTCACACCAGGGTCAGCTGACTTAACACTGAAGGGAAATACAGCTGAATTTCAGCATTCATATGTACCACACGAAATTTAATGGGTTCTTTCCTGGGCCGTGCCCCATCCTTCCACCAAGTATGGTGCAAACTTCTTCAGTAGTTCTTGCATAATCCTGCTAAGTGTTTAACAAACCAACAAGCTAACAAACCAAAAAACAGACGCGGGTGAAAACATAACCTCTTTGGTGGCGGTATTGAAATAGTAACGCTTGGTACTGAGCAGCTTGTATAATTTTTTGCAAGCACAAGCATTCGTATTCCGCATGAAAACCAATATCATGACTATCACACAAATCTACTCATTTACAGGCTGTAGAGGCATAAATCTTCTGTGTGTCTGGGCCATCAGATCAATTTATATTTACCATTTTATTTAAAGCTCATGTGTTTTGTCTGTCACTCATGTTATCGCAGTTTCCTTGAAACTGCCATAACATCAATGACATTCAAGTCATACAAACTTTAAGTCAAAGATTTTATGAGAAATTTAGCAGGAAAAAAATTAAATTAAAACTTTTTCTTTGTTTTTCAGTTGTTGATACAAACGACCGTTTCTTGAGGAAGATCACAGTTGGACAGGCAAGCACTGAAAAAGGACAGATCAGAGAGGTATGCAGAAATCATGCCTTTACAAGCTTGATTCCTCTGAATTTATGACATTCTTTTAAAATGTTTTTCACCCACTGGCTTGGTTTTGTGTAATTGTACATTAAACTGAGTATGAAAGCTTCTACTGTATCGGTTTTGGACTGAGGGATCCACAAGTTAGAATATTGACTCACACAGTGTTGCAAACAGTGATATCAGTCCAGTTTTCCCATTGCAGAGGCTTTCCTGGTGGGTGTCATTAACTTGGGTGTAATATTATTATTAAGGTGGCATCAGATGCCTGCGTTTTCAAGTAGTTGTACAGTAAAACGATGAGTGTCTAAAAGCTTCTCATGCACATACACGGACACACTCCCCTCTTTTCCCTCCCCTCTGTCCATGATAAGGCCCAGATGTATTTCATCCAAATGTCTGTAGCAATGACAGCTAAATGAAATCCTGTAAATAAACACTTCACCTCGATGGGAAGCAAACAGGCCTAAGTGAAAGCAAATGTTTAAAGAAGGAGAAAAATGACCCATCCCCACACACACACACACTTGGAAGAAACTCTTAAGCTAGCTCAGCATATGCTTACATTTACTGCCATCAGTTGATCCACTCTGTTTCCCTTTCGTTCCTGTCCTCCACCTTCCTCCCTTGCTGGATACACTATAGCCCCTCAGGGTATTATCACTGGGAGTGGGAATAGAACTGTTGTGTTCCTTGGTGGACTGATGTGGTTTGAGTTATGTTTCTTTTTGTGGCGTGGAATGGAGACTTCTTTGGTTTTACATACTCTTCCCTGTGGGTAGCTCTCACTCACTCATTTTCTCTTGTTTTCTCTCCGGCTCCATCTTTGACATAAATCAGTACAGAAAGTCACATCAAAAATGAGTTAAACATCTTCATTGTTTAATTTTTTTCTCAGGGTCATCACTCCAAAACTAGAACATGTTCATAAGACTTGTATTCTCTGGCCCATGTGATAAAGCCGGTGACTGTGGAAAGTTGCCAGTTTTTTTGTTTTTTTTCCACATGGTGTGATCACTACAGCACAGTGGTCTGGAGGGTTACTCACTCACTCTCAGAACAATTTTTGTAGTGCAAGTGTAAACATATTGCTATTCATGATTTCACACACTAACAGCCATGCAACTACAAACTTTCTGTTTATCTCTTTCATGGTCTGTAAAATCTGAATTTTTATATCCGCCAGCTGCAGTGGCCACTGCATAAAAAAGTTTGCTCTGTTTCCCTTGTGGTTTACATTGTGTATGATTTTTTTTTTTTTTCCTTCTCTCACACCCCAGACCGGGTTCGACATTGCAGTGGCCAGCGAGATCATGGCCATCCTGGCTCTGGCAGACAGCCTGGAGGACATGAGAAACAGACTGGCGCGCATGGTGGTGGGGACTAGCCGCTCTGGACAGCCTGTCACCACAGAGGACCTGGTGTGTTTTACTGTGTGGTCTATTCATTCAGGGAATGTGAGAATTTTAACTCTGGAGACGTCACAGTTAGGTTATCATCACTACATTAGTCATCTACATTTCTGCAGAACTGGAGCTATTAAAGCTCCAGTTTTTTCTTTTAATAGTTCAAATAAATTAAGATGTAGAAAGAAGTGTAAGGATTAGGTGTGTTATGTGTACGCTGGTGGGGAATTTTTTCCAAAGCAGGGAGAAAAGAGTAGTTTGAGATTTTACTTATTAAATCACAATTTATTATAAAAGTATGTTGGCAGGGAGGGCTAAACTGCAACTTAAGAAAACACAACAAATAGACAAAACACAAATAGTGAAGAAAACATCTTCACCACTTTTGACAACATGTACATAACATTTAGAAAAAAACACTGCCACTTTAACAACAGATATGTGGCATAAATAATACTGCCGCAAATAGAGAAAACATAAGCAAACAAAGAAAAAGCCATCAAGTCCAACATACTGGAACACTGCCAACCGTATTTATTTTAGCTTAACATCATAATTATATGATTCTGATATTATTGGACGTACTGGCTTTACATCTAGTTACAGACTTGTACACATCACCAGCAGGTCCACAAGTTAACAATAGTAACTTTGTCCCATTACCAAATATGCCTTGCAACATTTCTCTATTTGCTTGTGTTTTCAAAGTGGTGATGCATTTTTTTTTTTTTTTTTTAAATGCTGTTGTTTTATCTATTGACAACATTTTATTCTAAATGTTACATACGTATTGTCAAAGTTGTGACGATTTTCCTATTCTTTGTCATTTGCTTGAGTTTTGTCTATTGGCTTGTATTTTCTTAAGTTGCAGTAGGTTGAGCCTTCTCAGCCACTCCATAAAATTCATTTTAAAAATAAGTTTGTCACAAGTGCTTGACAGAGTAAAAAAGACACAGGCAGGGATTAGGACAAATCTTGTGTGTTTTTTAGAGGTGTACAAAAACTCCTCATTGCCATCATTTAGTCTCTATTATCCTTTCTGCAATTATCTGCAATTATCTGTCAAGCTTTTATGTTATACATTTCCGCATTCCCCCCTTGCTCCAAACACACTACAATACAACTTCCCCCTTTTCAAAACAAAGTTTAATCTAGGTATAACCTGTGATTAAGATGTTAGGCAGACTTTTCGCGCCTCTCACCAGATCCATCTGTAGGGTCATCTGGCTGTGGTTTCGCAGCCTTTGTTTTTTTTTGTTTTTTTTTTTTCTTTTTTTTTTTTCACAGCTGTACAGGAGGATCCCCTATAGGGTTACATTAGTCTGGTTAGTCAGGATTCAAAAACATCACCTCACCTCAAGAGCCAGACCCAGTCGGAATATGGTGTATGATTGTGTGTACACTACATGTGTGGTAGTTTGTCCAGATTGCTGGCAAGGCATATTTTGGGAAGAAACCTTTGCTTGAAGTGTTACAACATGTTACAAGGTCAGAGACCTACCAATGGACTGTAGTGCCATTTATCATCTAAAGTAGGCAACCATTTGAACATTCTTTACATCAGTATCAGTTGCTTGTATTAGTGAGATGAAATTTTTTGTCTGAATCCCAATAACTTGCTCTCGTTTCCAACCACCACTCTCGTATTTCTTTCTTCCTCCCTGTCAGGGTGTGAGCGGAGCACTGGCAGTGTTAATGAAAGATGCCATCAAGCCCACGTTGATGCAGACCCTTGAGGTGAGACACGTACATAACCCCACTTAAATAGTCATTATCCTGCTCAACTTAGCGTCTTCTGATGAATATCTTGTAGAATAATTAGGCTGGAAGTCCATGGGGAAATGGTGCACTAAACCTACTACCTAAAAGAGAGAAGGAGAGAGAGTGCTCCACTGAGAGCTTTTAAGAAAGGATGATAGATCGACCTTTTCCTCCCAAGGCTCTTTATCCTAATAGCAGTTTAGCAGTGTGCAGAGGGCAGGTGGAGCTCACAGACAGGAGGCCACCCGGTCCAGATTCATAAAACTGTCCTGAGGAAACGGTTTCATTTGGGTGTGACAACTTAAACCATAACTCTGCCTCTCACAACATCTGGTTTTCATTTTGCTTTTGAGGCAGGACTATAAGATGAATGGACACACAGGCACAGAAACAATTCCTGTATGTGCACAAACACACACATACACATTAGTGACCCTAAGCTGTCCCAGCTCTAGAGGGTAAAACACCCAACCCTCAAGGTGATGGATGGAGAAATGATGGGGTGTGGAGTCTGAAGGTTATTTCATTAATAGACAACATGCCGAACAGCTCGTCTGCCTTTCTGTTACAGCAGAGGCCTACAGAAACATCAAGTTTACAGACTCCCGGCCCATTAACTAACTTCCCTAAGGGATGAGAATGTGGGCTTCAAAATAATCCATCGTCCTGGGGCTCATCAGCAGGCATAAATATTAGTGGTAGAAAAAACAGGGGGTTAGTCATTAAAGTTTACAATACACACAATGTTAGCAGTCACGTTTCTGATAGCAGCTTTGTCTTTCTTTTGTTGTTGTAGGGTTATTTTTCGTTTGTTTGTTCTTTGTTGCTTTTGAACAGAAAGCTTGATTACATGGCTATGGGTGGGAAAAGTAAACACAGACTGTCCCAGATTGGGTGTTTTCAAGGGTGTAGAGGGGGTGGCGTGTTGCTCAGCAGAGATTTGGTTGCTTTGTTTTTTTGGAGGAAGTATTGCGGTCCTGTTTCCTGTGTGGGTTTCCTGTGATTTTGGTCAGGGAACTGGTATCGGGACCGACCGGGCCCCAGAGCTCCATGAGAATTTTCCATCGTGCTCGGCCGCCTGTGCTCTTTGTGCCCTCTTCGCTTGTGATTGTGTGTGTTATACAGACAGACACGAACTGACATATGGAAGCTGGTGTGTTTGTGTGTTAGAGTTTGCATTTCTATGTTCATTCAGATGGGGCTCTCATTCACTCACTCATTCACTCACTCACTGTGTACGTGTCAATTAAGCAGACCTCAGTCTTTCTGTGCGTTTTTCAAACATCCTGCCTACGTGGAATTTCACAGAACAACGGCATGCATCTTTCCTGGGGAGGGGCACTAGAGCATACTCCTGACAGTTCAGCCTGTTACTCCAGGCTCTCGGGCGCAAGTCCTTGTGCTCCTAAAATCTTGGCTTGGAATATTTTATTAGTGTGACATTCTCTCTGCAGCTGGCGCGGTGGACAGTACAAGAGATCCACAAGAGGAGGAAATAGTGAAATGATCTCCATTTTCCTGTTATTGTTCATATCCCTTCCCAGTCTTCATAATCCGCTTGTCCATCAATTTAAGAGTTGACACGCTGGACTTCTCATGTATTTCCACTGTCATCACTCTGTTTTGGCTTATTTATTTCCTGAACTGTTTTCCCTCGTATGGATGTGGAAAGAGTGAAACGTGTGAATGGGGTCAAGTTAAAGGTCAGTGGTTGCAAACACACATGGAACTCCACGTAATGTACGACGTGTGTTTTCTTTTCATTAGGAAAGAGAAAAGAACGTGTTACTGAATGAATAAAAATACTAAAAGGATGTTTTTTGTCATTATATTGTGCTGTCTTTCCCTCGTTTTCCTTTTACTTGCATCTCTTTGTCATCTATTCCCTCTTTGTCGTTCATGCAGGGGGATGCTACTGTAATCCGTACTTCTAGTTTACATAGACAAATAGAAAGGTGGCAGCATTTGTCAGAGCATTGTTAAATGTTTGATTTACTCCCGGGGGGGGGGCTGTTTACACAGGGAGAGGTAGAGGTATGCAAACAAAAGCTTAGAAAATCATGCAAGGACTTCCTATCCTTCCTTTTCCCTCCTTCTCAAGGAATTTGAAGTGTAACAATGGGTCAGTTGGCTTTCCCCCGTTTTTGTCCCGAGGCTTTTTAAAGTATGTCATGAGTGCAGCAGAAGGATTGTGATCTTGAAGAGTTGATTGTTCCTTGGCAACCATGTTCTTAGATGCCCTGCCCTGTGTCAGCTGAATGCAAAATATCTTTGAATAATTCAGAATCAAAGTTGAAGCCAACCTGTTTCCTGCAAACCTTTTAGGATAGGTCTGCTGCTTGTAAGCTATCAGCAGCTGTGACTGTGAGCAGCAGTAGCCGAGTTTCACCTTAGTCGAGGAAAAAAAGACCCATTAGAGGCACTTGTAGAAAATTGGTCTGAGATGATATATTTGTCATGTATATTCTCACACAACTACTTTTTCAAAATAACTTATGTTCTTTTAAATTAACACGAAAATACACTTTTTGCATTATAAGCCAAAAATGTCCAAAAAAGTTTGCCAGTTTTCTTTTTTAAAATAACATTTGTTTTTGATCATCATTGATCATCATTGTTATATTTAAAGAAACTTGTCCATGTCATACAAAAATCCTTCATTTTAAATTTAAATATGTATGTTAGATATTCCATAGGTGTTAACTCAAATATCAGCTTTATGCCATCCCACAATTGTAGAAGGTGTATTATTGATCCATGATCGACCAATGAACAATATATTTTCCAGGCAGCAAATGTAAGAATACTGAACAGCCTTCTTTGAGAGTCTAAGATCTGGGTGAACAGAGGAACCAATACTGAGCTTCTGTTTCAAGTAGGACAAGATCAAGATTCAAGTAAAATTTACCAATAGTTTTACCTCCGTACTCCCAAATATGGATACATGTCCACATACAGTGCCTATAACTCCACCTCTGCTTGACATTTTGAGCACATTTCTGTCAAGCCTATCTGGTTTTGTTACAGGATCTCGATCTCTTTTCTCAAATCTTGCCATATTTCTACCAGTGTTGTTTGTTTCATCTATTGTGAGATTGAAGTCATCATTTCACATATATGGTAGCTATTCTGAACTCATGTTACTAGCCAGGTTTAGTTCAACATAGTCCTGACCCAGAACTGATCGCACATATGCTCAGGAGTAAGCGTTCAAACTGTCAAAGCTCTACTCGTATAAATTAAACCTTTCCCATTAACATCTGTGCCTACTGAGCATATGGCATGTTCATCACATATAATTGCATTTTTCTTTACTCACTGTTGTGTTTATGTTCATAGTTGTAAAGTTAGTCTCACTGTAAATATCAACTGAAAGTAATTACGTAATAAATAAATAATTCTGGCCTGAGTGTCTGCATGATACAGAGACTTGCACTTGAAGTGCTCTTGTAGTTTGTGTGTGTGTGTGGGTGTGTGTGTCCAGCCTTTAGGAAGTAATCTAAATCAGCAGGAGAAGGAAGCCTGGCCCTCAATCAGGCCAGCATGCCAGTCGAGTACCTCTTAACTTCTGCCTAATGTTTAGACAAACACAGTGCCAGCCAAAGTGCGTCCACACTTTAATGTTTATCCTGGATGTTTGACTGAAAGCTGTTGAATTTAGTATGAAAGAGCTGGTTAGTCCTTATATAAGCTTGGTTGGGTAAGTTGCTGTGGGTTACACTGTTTTCTCAACTCCTCCTGTATGTTTGTGGGCCCCTCTTTATTGTTGCAGGGTACGCCAGTGTTTGTCCATGCTGGGCCCTTTGCCAACATCGCCCATGGCAACTCCTCGGTGCTGGCAGACAAGCTGGCTTTGAAGTTGGTTGGACAGGACGGCTTTGTGGGTAAGAGCAAACTGTCTGTGCATACAGATCACACACATGAGCTAAGGCAGATGCGCAACCACAAAACTTTTAGGGATGACGGACAAGACGTTAACTTATGTTAATGCATGTGTCTTGGAGTCCTAGATTGGGGGGGATTTAGAGCCCAAGCTTCCTTAGCGGGGCAAATTAAACTACAATTTACAATTTACTCCAGTCATGAACTTCAGCTTGCTCCCCTGCAGTTGCGACTTTTGGCCTGCGTTTGTCTTAGTTCTGGTTCTGGCTCTGTTCTACTTGCCTCGAGTTTACTGCTGTACTGCTCTAGTGACCTGCTCCTGCGTAACTTTCTAGGAAACTGGTGGAAAGATTGCATTGAAAAAAACACCGAGAGAGGAAGGAAGCAGATTGATAATCTTAAAAGGCCCGGGAATGCTTTAGAGTAAACCACACTAATCCCTTCAACGTCAAAGCATACTTGAGTATTTCCACTTTTATCTGTCCATCTATCCTGCTGCTCTCTTTCTGTCTTCATTTACTTTGGCTACAGAAATATGTTTGGAATGTGTGTGTGTGAGTTTGTGGGGCTTGTCAGGTGCGTTTGATGTACATGCAAATCTCCTCAAGGCTTGTATTTATGTGTATGTGAGACATGTTTTCTGTGTGAGGGGCGATAACAGGTAAAAGCAGAAAGGTGACATAAAAAACAGCTGTCATCTGTGAGCTGGGTAAATGTGTAGGCAGCATGGGCAGAGAGTTGGATGTCACAACACTGGAGAAGAGAAGCATGGAGGCTTGTATGTGTTTTTAAACCTCCACCCCACTTGTTTTCCGTCTGTCCGTCTCATTCCCTCCCTTCTCTGTCTATGTGATTGTTACCTGAATCTCAGGTATGACAGGAACTCAACCTCCCTCCTTTTCCTCCCCCCGGCGCTTGGGATGCATGTACCCCTCTGTCTCACCTCCTCAGTCTCCCACACCCTTTCCTCATGTCTTTTCTCTGATGCTACAAGGGTTGCTTTCTTTTCCCTTGAATCACTGAAAAGATTAATAACACAACAGCAAAGTTAAGAAAATGGAAATTTCCACAAACATAATCTGGTCATCTTTTCGCATGATCTAGCTTTATCGTTAAGTTAAATGGTAATTTTGACTTATTGCAAGTGGGGCCTTATTTTCGTGTTGTGGCTTTCATATCTATTGGTTATGAAAACATTGCACTCAACAAAGTAATTGCTGAGAAAGTTCGGTGGACAGTGAAAACCCTACATGAAGGGAGTAAGAAACGAGTGATCAGGCAGGTTGTAAATTAGCAAACATTTTAACTACATTATCTAAACCACTTTATTTAGGAGATAAAACAGAAAGAGCACTTGAAATATTGGTAGTAATCCCTCATTGCACGCGCAAACTCGTACAACTAAGTGGAGTCTATATAGGGATGGGAAATGGATGGGATAGTGAAAAGCAATGGCCAAGACTATAAAAATTAGACCCAAGATGCTAGAGGTTTTTTTTTTCTGATGTCTTTGAAGTCTTTGACCCTCATGTAACCACAGCACAGTGTCTTCAAATAATATACAGTTCAGTTTAATTATCTTGGAAAGCTCCTATCATGTGGCAAAGGAAGTACATGAACTCTTTGCGAACTCATTGAGGGCTGTGAAGGTGTGTATGACATACTGAGGGCCAAGCTTCATCATGCTCAGTATTATTGTGGGGTTTCTCAAGTCACTTTGGAATCTAGACTTAAAATGGAGAAATGCTGCTATTGGAGGGGGCTGCTCAGGGATGAATTCCTCATGCCAGATGTGAGGGATTCCTTTATCATTAACAGTCTGAACTATTGAATGCAGATAACCCCCTGATACTGACTTACCGTAAGGTTTCCTATGCCGCAAAGCCTTCCTAAATTAGAGCAACAAATCATTCGGGCTGTTAGAGGAGTGACCCCTGAGAAATGATGATAACTCAGCGTCTAAAATGTTTTCATTTTGAGTCACGTTTTTTTAAAACCACGTATATCCTGGTGATTTCAAGACACATACATGTACTGCTTTAACTTGTTTGTCAACATATTGTATTGAATTTAAAATATAACATTTTTCAAAGATTTTCTTGGACTCATTTGGTTGTATTGTGTAATTATTGTCCAATTGGTCATTAATTCTCCTTCCAAGATTTCAGTATGCAGTGTGAATCTTTGCACTGGTAATTAAATCAGTATCAACACTTACTTAGAAATACAGCATAGCTTATTATGGAAAATTCAAACAGGAAGTACTGTAGAAGGTCCTGCTGATCTAGCCTACTTTCCAGTGTTTTTGTTATGGTTGTTGTTGGCCCGGTTGCTCGTACCAATGCTTTGACACCATCTACGTCTCTCGCTGGCCCTATTTACAGCAATGTTGACCTTTTTCTTCCCCCCTTGCTCTCCGGACAGTTCAAGGTTGTCACACAGAACAGGAAGCTTGCAAGTGTTTCCTCATGTCATCCTCTGAGGTCACTCTCCTGCTCGGTGTACTGTGTAATGTAAAGCTGGTCGTATTTGCTGTTGTTACATATTAGCAGTCTTTTTTTATTTCCATTCTTTTCTCTCTGAATATGCTTTGCTTATCGTGCATGTGTGGTATGAGTACTCCTGTGCTCACTTTGTGGGACATCACAGAATGTATGGATAATATCCACAAATACTGTATCTAAGAATGGCAGGCTAGTTCAGTATATAAAGCCAAAACTAAAGTGTGGTGTTAATGAGAAACACTACACTATGTCAGCAGTCTGCGGCCAAATAAAGTCTAGTTACATCCTTGTGCTCATCCCTCAGGCTTTATTTGTTGCTCTTTACTCAGAGAGACTTGTTAAGTTGGAGATGATGCAGCCAAGGCCCTCAGAACCAAAATTTCTGCTTAATGTCAGAAACTATTAAGTCCCAGTAACAAAATTGTGCTTATTCTATTTTTCACCATTCTCCTCTTGTTCTTCTCCCCCAGACAAATTCCTCGTCTTTGTAATTTATTTTAACTTTTTGTCTCGTTTCCATTTCCTCTCTATTTCTTTCTCTCTTCTCTCTTCTTCCCCTTCCTTGAGGTCTCCTATTCTATTTGTCTCTGCTGAAATAAATTGTATTTTCACTAGTAATACAGAGAATCAAACAAAGCAGAGTGATGCATTTTTACATGGAAACAGTCATTTTCTTACCAAAGCCTCAGAGAGATGTGCTCTATCAAGTGTCAGCCAGAAACACTCAAAGCTCTTTTCTTACCAAAGGCCTCATTTGTATAATGTTCTCTTGTAACCAAACAATGAATGTTTTCGATCCTTTTCTTCTTTGTTGAATTTCATAGTAAATCTATCTTTATTTAATAGAATGTATGGGAGCTAATTTGTTTTTTTATTTTGGGTTATTTTAAATGTAATTTAACTTTGTTTTTTCATCTATAATCGATAACAAAATGAATTTTGTATCCCAAAGGAATTGATACAAAGCATTCCTGGAGCTGTGACAGCTTAACTCTACTCTATAAAGTGTGCATTTACTGTATAGATAAGCTATGTGCACACACACACAAGCATGCAAATAACATACACATCATTTACCATGTTAATTTAATGTGTTTCCTGACATGCTTCCTGCTCACATTTAATTATCATCTTTGTAATTAAATTAAATGTTAAGAGAGTTAGCTTTAGGTTGTTGTGTTCTACACACAGGCTGCCCACACACAAACAAACAGGTAGTGTTCAACAACTTAAGCCTTTCACCTGTGTGTGTGTGTGTGTGTGTGTGTGTGTGTGTGTGTATACACACACACACACACACACACACACACACACACACACACACACGTGTATCCCCTAATATTGTCTTCTTCTTATGGAACTTTATTTTGATTCTTCCTCTCTCCCTTAGAATCTGTAGGTGAGTTTTATTGGTATAAAGCTTATGACATTAGCTTTTTAAACATATTTAGTGTTTTAGTTTGTTTTTAATCAGAGTACATTGACATGGTAGTTCTAGCCCTTTCTCAGCCTTGACATTCATGAGTTCATCATCATTTTAACAGTATTACAAAAAGCCTTGGCTTAACTCACCTGTTCACACACTTTAACTGTGGTTCATTCAGTCTGAACCGAAGCAAAAAGGATCCACTTTTTGCATTTTAGTTCTAGGCCATTTAGGGTTCAGCTGTTTCTAATGTACCGTGAGTTGTTAACATGGATTCACTTGGACAGACTAGTAACTCATGTAATTATATGGACTTGGGGGGGCGAATATCAAAACAAACTTTATTCCTCTGCCTGCAAACAAGTCTCAGCATTCCCAGCATTCCCATCAGGCTAAACAGACTGCACTAAATGGGGAAATATGCCAGACATTGTTAAAAACCTCACTAAACAAGTTAGGGTATGAAATCAACCATAATCTTCCTCTGAAATTGTAGTTTTGGCCACCAACGAGTGTATTAGAACAGTGATGCCACACACATACACGCAGTCCCACACACATACACATATAACAACAGTAACAGGAAACCTTATCTTAACAAGGCCGTCATTCCAGGTGGACTATTTGCTTTGTTTGGAGCATGTCCAAGAGGCCTGTGTGTAGGGCCGTGAATATCAGAGGCCCTCTGTCTCTTTGAGAGCTCTTACAATGAACCCATTACTCAATAAAGCATTACTGTTCAGATAGAAACATAGTTGGACTCACTTCTTATTCCCATGATAGCCACGAACTGAGCTCACATGAGTATGTAAGGTTGTTTTGAGGTCAAATCATCGTATTTTAACAAAGTAAAGAGGTAGAGAGGATACAAGTAGAAAGATGCCTGGCTCATAATCAGGTCAGCCTACCAATGGCATCACCATAATTTATGTCACAGATGATAACCCAGCGCTGCTGCTACAAACATCATCACTTTACCACTATCTCCTTACATTATATTTGTATGCTGACCAGAATCTTATAATACACTCGAGAAATTATTGGTAGATATGTTAATGTGCCGTATAGTTGGGGTTTCTTGTGCCTTGTATAAAAACATCTTGTCTGTTTCCTCACAGTGACTGAAGCTGGTTTTGGAGCGGACATCGGGATGGAGAAATTCTTCAACATCAAATGTCGGGCATCAGGTTTGAGGCCCAATGTGGTGGTGCTAGTTTCAACTGTCCGAGCGCTAAAGATGCATGGAGGAGGTCCAAGTGTAAGTTAACACGGCACTGTCACCAAAATACACTGCAGTCAACACAGGGACATGTATGAATTACATTGGATAAGTACAACATTATAATGGCTAGCTCACATTATTGAGTTAAATGTTTTTCTCTCCATAACTCTGTCTCAACATATCACAATGTAGACACAGAAATCATCTCTGTTGTACTGGAATTAAGTAATTGATGGCATTCAGCATCTTAAACAACCGCATAAATAGTAATGTACTTTTAATGGTCATGAAAAGAGTTGCAATGTTTTAAAGGAGCTGTAACTCAATGGAAATTGATGAATTAAGTCACTGAAAATTATCCTTGTGTATATCCATTTTTATTATACTACTCATACACATTGTTTCATGCCTTTTTATGGATGATTAAGTAAACGCTCTTCTGCGTGTTTTAACTCAATCCACCAACCTTTCAGCTGTTAACGAGTCTTCAGCCCTTAGGATTACCTGCTATGCCTTCATACAGACATTGAGAATAACACAGGATGTACACACAGTATATGCCCTAGTGCAAACATGAAGGGCATTTAACGGCAAGACAACATCTCTGATAGCTCGGCAATTTTTCCAATTTAAAACTTACAGATATTTGTGCGTTTCACCATGGGAAAAAAATTACTTGAATGACCCACATTCATACAATGAAAACAATTACAGAAATCTTCTTAGAATTTATTGATATTTATTGGTCTGCATCCGGTTCACTGAAATGAATGGCTCAAATTATTAGCAGTATTTGCTGGCTTTTCCATGGATCCATTAAAAAGAGGAATAAGGCAAGAAATACATCCGTTCTTCGTGACAAATAAATGTTTCAACAATATGAAAAATTTTAATATTGTTGAATACAAGATGATACTGAAGTGTGTGATTATTTGTTGTTTTTGTTTTCAGGTGTCTGCAGGCGCACCTCTCCCTAAAGAGTACATTGATGAGGTATGAGCCATATAGAGCCACATATATGGACAGTAATATACATGTATTGACACAAACATGCCCAAAAACACACACAAATAAGCATAGCTACTGTGGTAAAAAGATAAACATGAGGGAGTTGTGACAAACATTTTCAGCTGACACATTAGTGGGTTCCAATCAAATTAAAAAAAATTCACTGAGCCTATGTTTATTACATTTAGTTGTAAAGGTCAGGATGTTTTCAAGAAAATTTAAAGCTATCATAAGACAATCATGTGCTTATTAACATGACACTATTTTGTGGTGTGTTTGTGTATTGTGTTTTTGAGTTAACTAGCAGCCATGGACATGGATAACCATGGGTGGCGATACAGCATCCTCTTAGAGTAGCTTTGTGGCCCTCCACATTCCCAACATACCCTTAGGGCCTCTTACTACCCTGACCTTCTGTAAAGATGTGAACCATCAGGATCACCCTAACTTACATGGAGATGAGTTACTGCACACTTAAGCAATGGGACAACACAGCTGGCACAATATTGCATATCCTTATCAAATCCTTTATTCAAGGTTTGTCCTTTAGGCCAAGTGTGGGTGGTAGGGGCCAGGAAAAACTTGGGCAATGAGCCGTCATTTGACACATTTATAGAGATTTATGTGTGGTGCATTAAAGGAAGTTTCAAATTGTACTCAACCTATCTGCCTCAGGCTTCCAGCTGTATTCTCACTGACATTTCATTTCCCACCCATATGCATAAATACTTCGCCCACTAACATGGTTAAGAGCACTCATTCGATTAACAGCACAAATAGAACCTTTGCATGTTGTTTCAGGGTATTTGGGCCTTAGCAGAGTGGAGGTGGGATTCTCTTGGTTTGTGCGTGTGGGCGCGTGTTCATATCTGGATAAAATCACTGGTCTCTCAGAAAGGTTCAGCTGAGTAAATAATGAAGCAGTATAAGTTAATTCTGAAGCCTGTAACAAGAACCAGAAGCACTGGGGAAAACAGAGCCAGGGAAATGAATTTATGGGACCTGTATGGCCTTACTGCTTTGAGCCTGCAGCCACAGACAGACAGACAGACAGGCACGCACCCACACACACGCAAGATTGGATTACTGTGGTAAAACTTGGAGTAGCTGAATGAATATGCTGTTAATGTGCCTGGGAGTAACTTGACTTCTGCATGTAGTACTATAATGATTAACTGCACAAACTAGGCTACTACCACAGTCTTATTCTATACTGTAGTACCATTACCAGACCAAGTATAATGACTCCAAATGCTAACAAGATACCACATCAAAGGAAAAGTAAAACTAGCTGTTGCTAACGAGGCACAAATGATTCTGATTTAACTACTATTATTTCGGACAGCTCTAGTTAGATGTGTACAAAGGAAGTGAGGCCATTTAAACTAAGCTTTCACTGAAATTACAGATTTCCGGTCATACTACTCTGCAGTGAAGGGAAAAAAATGGGGGTCGCCAGCATTTTTCCTTTTTGTGTTGACAGTGTGATTAAAAAAACTGTAGTCAGTATGGAGTCACATACCAGGCTGGGTTTTTAGCATCTCATTCTGCTTTTCTTTGAGAATACTTCCAATCATGTTTGCCATTTTCATTGTGATACAGGAATTTTTGATTTTACAAGTGTCGTAAATGTTCAATATAATAGGAACTGCCATAGATTTTTCAGTAATTCTAAGGGAATTATTGTCGCTGGACATATATGACAGGAATCAAGAGGGAAGAGAAATTGGTAACGACATGCAACAAAGGTCCCCACCAGGCTACCATGATGTCCGAGGAAATCGACTGATTTACTCGTGCACACGCACAAACTCAGCACTCTGTTTTTATGAGCCGAAACCAGTCTTGTTGTATTTTCTGAAAGTGGGAGAAATCCTGGAGCCTTAGGCCTTGTCCGAGTTTTTTTTTAAATGATTGCTAATATGTTCTTTTGTGGCCATAGTACTGCCAGCTGTAGTACATTTTAAAGGTTTTTTTAAAAATTTCAATGGAATTATCATACATTCCTGACCTTTGACCTTTCTGTTTTCCTCTGTGTCTTTCTCCTCTAGAATCTGAGCCTGGTTGCAGATGGTTGCCGTAGCAATCTCAGGAAGCAGATCCAAATCGCACATCTGTTTGGGGTACCAGTCGTGGTGGCGCTCAATGTCTTCAAGTAAGACGCATAAAGACTGGCTCATAATCCACAAAAAAACAACATTTTCATAATATACAGTAAATTAAAAGACTTATCAGTACTAATGGAATTGCCCATATATTGACTCACAAAAGCACCATTTTTGTGTAGTTAATTTTTTCTTTAAATACATAATTTGTTGTCAAGGCCACCAAGCACTACTAATTTTTCCCTTGGTAATGCTTCAGGACAGACACCCAGGCAGAGATTGACCTGGTGTGTCAGATTGCAAAAGAGTGCGGAGCATCGGACGCTGTGCCGTGTCACCACTGGGCGCAGGGTGGGCGCGGGTCTATAGAGCTGGCCCAGGCTGTGAATGAAGCTACCAGCAGACCCAGCAACTTCCAGTTCCTGTACAACCCAGAGGTGAAAGCTGGTGCTGTAAATGCGAACCTTCATGTTGTGTGTTTCTCAGCTGATCATAACTCGGAATATAGCCTTGCGTTGAAAAACATGTCATCCAATTTGATGTCTTTGTTTCATTGCTATATGACAGGCAGTTGTAATTATCCCTATTCCTACTTTTTCTGTATCGGGTACTTTCTGTTTGCAGTAATTGCTGATGATGTCTCTGGGAGCATAGCCAGAGAATGTCGAGGTAAAAAACATCAGCTGGTTTCAGTTAGGTAGTTTGGGAAGTTATGACGTAAATTAACTGATCCTGTTACACTGACATGTGTTTTTGTGTACTTTGTGTGTACAAAGTATTTACAGTATTTGCCTGCATACCAGTCCAACAATTGTAATACAATAGGTCCAGGGCTAATTTAATGAATCCAGTTGAAGGCCAGTGAAATTAGTTAATTATTAAGTCCAGTATTCAATTTTCATATTATTCCAAGTTCATATTGCCAACTAGGTCGGATAGAGGACAGGAAGAAGATCAATGAACCCGGCAGCTTGGAGGATACATGGAGTGACAGACAACCTCCAGGTTAATTTAAACACGAGTTAGAACACAGAACAGCCCCAGAGAGAACAGCCCAGAGTTGATGTAGCAGAAACCCAACCTGTCTGACTAGGTGGAGGCAGCAGGGCATCCGGCAGACACCAGCGAACCAACAGCAGCCGCCCCTGTTATTTTCTATTTTAATGGCACCGATGGACGATACAGAAAAGCTGCAGTTCTCCTTCACTTTGCGAATCCACGCCACTGTAACTTGATTTCAGCACCTGTCAGGTGATAGCACATGTTCTTCTAAGGTCTTGTGGCTGTCACAGTGGAAATCATAAATTTTACTGAGCCACAGTTCTGGTATTATAAATATAATATTGAAAAAGATAAAAAGGCTCAGGAGGTCGACTTCTCAGATGCTGGACTGCTGAGACAGCAGAGGAAAGGCATAAATTATCCAGTAAGAGTAAAACAGTAAAAGTCAAACATATGGAAAGATTTAATTTACTCTGTTTACCTCTTTTAAACCCTGAAGATACACGGGTTTGTATTCACGAAATCAGATATTTATTTCCCCTGATTGTTCCCCTTTGACTGGAGTGCTCATGTGTTTCCACCTGTCTCCGATGCACTGTCTTTCCTTTAGATGCCGACAGCAGAGAAGATCAGAACAATTGCCCAGAAAGTGTATGGAGCTGATGACATCGAGCTGTCTGCAGCGGCCAAAGCCAAGATAGATTACTACAATCAGCAGGTGAGATCACTGCTGCTACAATAACAACTGACTCACACATAGACAGGAGTCATGTAGCTCATCTCCTTTCTCTCTCTCCATGTGTATCACTTTCATTCCCGCTCAGAGTCAAATTAACCATTAAATTTTCATTTCCCTATAACCAGGGCTACGGTTCATTACCCATCTGCATGGCCAAGACCCACCTGTCCCTGTCCCACATGCCTGACAAGAAGGGTGCACCCACCGGGTTTGTTTTGCCAATCAGAGATGTTCGTGCTAGCGTCGGGGGTGGCTTCATCTACCCGCTCGTGGGAACGGTACGTTGTCTGGAAGAGAACAGAAACAGCAGGCTAATGCTAACTTCATTGTCTATGCCTTTTAGGTCATAGTCACATTAATGGCTTTGGTCGTGTCCTGTGCTTTTCCTTAACCTATATTATGGAGCTGGTTAGAGCTGAATTGGGCTTGTTGGAACCCCCTTGGTTGTTGATGGGCCAGGCAGGAAAGAAGCAGCTTCCTGAGCATTTTGCCTCCTGCTGTTTCACCAGTGTGCCCTGAGGGCTAGGCTTTGATAAGCTGAGGCAGAAGTGTCAAATACTGGGCATACTGGGAAGGGGTGACAGTGTCTTGGTGTGGTGTCAGTCCAGCCTCCCCACCATGCCTTTGATCTGCTATGGCCCGCGGAGCCACTGGCACGTTGACGACCCTTGACTGTGACTCATAACCCAAAGTGTGTCTCCAAATACTTCTTTGAACTCTTTAGCTTCACCTCTTTCTGCCAGACTGATCCATCGATTGAATTTTTAAAGCCTCTGTTTTTCTGGCCTCAGCTAGTCAATTTTTAAAATAATTATTTGGTTAAAATAACAAGGTGCCACACTTTTACTGTCCAGTGCAGTAGTAAGGGGCCACTATAATATGGAATGAAAACCCTGGTATCATATTTCATATTTTTATAGAGGCTGTTAAAATAAAGTCTCTGGAGGGTGTACTTTGTCTCTGATTATGGTTTTCATGCTATTTCATAATGATTTGCTATTTTTAAAATTTAATTAGAACTAGTAACAGACCCTCAAGTCATACTTGACTCGAAGAAGTGGAAAGATCTCAGCAGCAAAACTCCTGAGGCGATGAGGGTGTGAGAATGAGAGGAGGGGGAGCTTTAGATGGAGGGGTGGGTTAAGGGTCCTCACAGGATGAAGAATCAGGAAGAGGCTGATGTCACTCTTCAGATATGTGAGGGAGGGGTCGCAAGCAGAACAATAGATCTCTGTAGAGTTCATATCCCGTTAGAGCAACCTCCACTGCACAATTAAACCCAAACCAGTTCAGATTTATAAAAAACCCTTTCCTATGTGTTCCACATGGTCATAACTGGTGAGTGTCTAACAAGCTGTAGATTGGTTAAGGGACTGTGATTATACCTATGAAAGAAAGCACATGAGATGAAAGCAGAGCTTAATGTATTTTCCCTAACTTTGATGGCAATGACCCAGAGTCCATCAAGCTCGCTAAATCCAAGCATATTTTTATCATTGAAACTGACATGTACTTCATCTTGAGTTACAATAAAACTAGTGCAGCGATAAATAAACAAATCACACAGCATTACGATACAGTACGTTACCACATCAACTAATGTTGCTATCTCAGCTACTTCCTAAGCTTTAGATCTCATTACTACGTTGTATTAAATTCCACATACATTGGCTTTAAATTACACTGAGCACGCTTCACTCTAACCTGAATCTTCAGCAACACTCTTGTCTTTTACAAGACACAGACTAACTTTCTGATATTTACAGCTTGTCACTGGGAAGTTCAAAGTGCTCCCTTAGGGAAGCAATGCGCTTTCACAGGTGAGAGTTCAAACTACACCCATGAACTTTTCAATCTCGTAACTCCGGCTCCCCTCCAGTCACTGAGCGATTTATCCATTGATTTATCAAGATTGTCTCACAGCCAAGAATGCAACTTCATTGAATGATACAGTCAGCATAAGAAGCATCACTTTGACTTTTAATTTAATCTTTAATTTCACTTTTCTTTTTAATTTCGACATTTGTATCCCTCTGATGGTCCATTAATTTTAAATGGCTCAAGTGTTTGCTTGTGAATTCAATTTCATGATCTCCAAAATCCTCCTCTTTAGAAACTCTGCTGTTTGTTGACCGAGACTCTTCTCCAAAATCAGAGGGGGTTAGAAATCCATCTACATTGTCTCCTCCAGGGCCTTTCCCTGACAAAGGCACATTGTGGTTGGGCATAATGGGGGGACTGATTTGGCTGAGTGGAGTTTCAAACTTTAGCCACGGAGTGTTATGTGTTTTCGCGAGTGCCAAATTGTTCTCAGCCTTTAGAGGAGGACCAGCAGAACAGGACATCTTTTGTTGCTTTCAAAACCTCAATAGTTTGTCTTTCGTATTAGCAGCTTTTTTTTGTAGTCTTCATCTACTTCATTTGAGCAATAAAAGTGAAAGTCTGGGGTCAGTCTGGAGAGGAGCAATGGAAGATAATTCTCATTTGCAGCCCTACTTTGTCAATTAGGGTGGTAAGGCAGGTGCATTTTTACACAAAAATCATGTCTAGTGTTGTAACGACGGGGAAAGACTGATAGTTTTACCACGTCATGCTTTCTGACCACATTTTATGTTAATTATAGTTCATTTCTCTCAGTATTGCCTGCTTTCTTCTTCAGCTGATTGTTATTACAGTCTGCAATAATGATGCTTACTTAAATATGCAGTTTGGGTCATTTAACACACTTGTAATCTATAACAGACCTACAGTATATACAGTCGATATTGGTCTATGTCTAGACTTATTGGACATTTGTAGAGGGGCTGGGGCAGGTACAGAATAACATGATATCATAGCTGAGTGTGGACCAAAACACTTTTTTAGTCATGGCTTTTTGGTCTTATTTCAATCAGGAGAGATCAGTTGGAAGTATATAACAGTATTAACTGAGGTTAGCATCATAGAAAGACCTTAGCGAATAGACTCCATCACTGTGAAGCATCTTCATTAAACACAGGCCAACATGAAGATAGGAGGTAGGACAGGATCTCTCCGGAGTCTAGACGCCAGGTGTATGATGGACAATCAACTGAATCTGCAAGAACATCCTGCAGCTAATGGTAGAGATGTTTTAAGACACATATTAAATAATTAACCAATTTGTGTCTTATATGGTTTTTCCATAAAAAAGGTTCAATTAGCAAGTAAAAGAAAAAATCTTGATTACATACACACCCAAAAATGTTTATCTCAAAAGCTTAACCGCTGGACACAACATGTCTCCCTCCACTAAAAAGGCTAGTCTCAGTTCAGGTTTCAAACATCACACTTGTGTATGTTGTAAATTGGACTACGACTGGCTTTAAAACTAGTTGTTATGTCACAAAATCATGTTCGTACTGTATGTACACGTGTTAAAATCATATTTAAGGTGAGCACGTAAAAACTTTCCCCCTTCAGCGGATTAATGGGAAAAGACTCTTCTAGTGTCAAGCTCAGCACATTATTCTACACAGTGAAGATCAAATATCAAAGTGAAGTAATAACAAGCAAAAGACATTTTTGAGTGGAAAAAATAATCGTTTTTTAATTCATCCCTGATACTGAAGTCCTTGAAATCTGCACATAGTCTGAGTCATCAGTGGTTAAAGCCTCACTGGTGAACGTGGTCAGAACAGCGTCATGTAACTGGTCACAGTTTACATCAGACCAGCCAACAAGGAGACTGAGCAGATAGCATCCGCTCTTTCAGACTGTGTAAGCATGTACTCCGTGTTTTGTCCCGTCATTTACTTGCAGAGCCACATTTCCTCAAGCAGGAAATTGGCTGGTCACTTCCTCCTGTCTCATTTCCACTAATGGGCCCATAAAACTGGCCCTGGGTCAGAAGGAAGGAGGCATCCAAAGAATGTCACTCCCTGTCTAATGAGCAAGATAATTTACTTTTCGGCTTGGACGGGATGATCCGGCTGGGTTTTAGGAGAGCAAAGTGTTTTATGAGTCAGACAGTTGGCTTTGATTAATTGTAGAGTGCAAAAAAACCAATACCTAGTTTTCATCTGCCATACAAAAACCACTCCATTTATTGACTAGAAAATGTAGATTTACATTTGTTTTGGCACATAGACTTAATGAAAAAGCCTTTCATTATTGCAATGTTGTTCATAGCAAATGCTGTCAATAAAGCTCTTTTTGACTGTACGTGTGAGCTTCCATTCACATGCTCCCTCCTGTCCATCTCACAAATTTCATTAGCCCGAATTTCCTCTGTTATTTGCTTCTCTGACAGAAGCTGGCTCTAGTAATTGGGCTTCCACATGCATGACCCCCCCCCCCTTTATCTCTCTCCCTCACACACACACGCACGCACGCACACACATACAAAGGGTTGGACAGAACAAAAGTAGTCTCTCAAGTACCCGAGCCTTTTAAATTTGTTGTGAATGAATGTTATGTAACTGTACACCAATTTGGAAATGTACTTTGGGAAATAATTTTCATTATTATGCTGATGATCATCAATGTTTGACACCCCATTGTTTATTGTCAGTTCAGGAACCCCAAACATTAGGAGTTCCCTCTATTTCAGATATCAGCTGTTTTTTTGTTTTGTTTTTTTTTTTGTTTTTTTTCATGCATGGATGTCTTACATACAACCATATGAAAAGCTTTTAATGTGAAAGGACCACAAAAAACCTGCAAAAAACCACAAAAAAACTGTTTATTGCCTGTAGTCACTTTATTAATGGTCCTCAGACCTTCATAGGGTCAAATTTATATTATTTACCTTTCAGTTATTTCAGTTTTTCAGATAAATGCAGCAGCTTTTTGCTACTTACTGGACAAATCGAAACTCACTGTGATTCTTAAAAAGCCAGGAGTTTCTCCATACTCCTTTTTCTTCTGGCATTGATCTCGAGCCATGGTACTCATGGTAGCTTGTATTGCCACTGTGACTTTGTATCCATCTCCTTAACATTGTCTAATTTCTTTAAGGCAGCCTTTTGTTATCTACATTTTGATCTCCATGAGAAAAAGCAACCATTGTATACGGCTAACTTCATCAGTGCTAAAGTGATTGTCTGTCTCTCTGGGGTTAAATGAGTCCAGATTATAATCGTTGAACCTGCTTGGGGTTGATTTTTATTCTGTCTCATTTAAGTAAGGTTTGATACAGAATCTTAATAGATTGTCTTTTGGTTTAGAACAGCTGTGTTGTGTTCAAGGCTTTAATATGAGATTTTGGTTATTGAATAGATTTTAATGTTACCTACTTATTTAGTTTTGTTGTCACTTGAGACTCCTGTATCAAGACCAAAATTATGAACCAGCTGCCAGTGCTGTTCCTTTGTGAGATCCATTCACATCCTTTCAGCAGTGCTGAAACACCCTGTTTCAGTTAACACAGAACTTTAATACTAAATTTGTGCGCCTTTGTCAGTCAGAGTGCTTGACTGCAGACCTTTGGTGTGAGGAGGCAAATTCAAACATAAGGTGAAGATTTGAATTGACAAAGAAAAGAATATTTTTAATCAGAAAACATTTGGTTAGGGGATTTTATTTATTTACTTACTTATTTTAGTCCTCGAAAATGTTCAGCCAGTTCTGCAGTGCTGATCAGGTTGGGTGCAACATTGTTACCATTCTGAACTGGACCTAACAACCTGAAAGAATAGTTACATTGAAAACATGAACAGTTTGACCAGGAAAGGGATTACAGGTTGATTTTTGACCATCATGAGCCATTTCTTTCTCTCATTTTCTCTAACTCTGCCTACCAGCAAGGTTCTTACCCGCTGCGTTTGTTGTTTTTCCCCAGATGAGCACCATGCCCGGCCTGCCTACCCGACCCTGTTTCTATGACATTGACCTTGACCCGGTCACAGAGGAGATCACTGGGCTCTTCTGAGCATGCTCGAATGAAAGATATCCATATAGGTATTGTCACTTATACATCAATATGAAATATTCTGCCATTCCAGTCATCTAAAGGAGCTGAAATTAGTAATCATTGTCTACATAACTTGTTGCATGACTACATCCTCTCAGTGCCGAGGCTCCAGTCTGTGAGGCTCCACACCATCTCACTCACGCACATAGTTAAAGTCATCATCTTGTTTTTCTCACAGGATCTCTGCTCTGTCTTCAAGATCTTCAGCTCCATGTGATGCGTCCATCCACTGCAGGCCTGACCGGACAAACGTTCTCACCCTCTTCCCAGCGGTCCACACTCTTCCCCGCTTCACAGTAACATGTTCTGGGAAGGAGGAAAAAGGAGAGGAAAAAAAAAAAAAGAATAGAAATTACCAATTTTTGCTGTATTTGCACATTTGTGTGATATGCCAAAGATGACCTCCTACAGCTTTATCCTGTATATCATATCTTCTGTGTATGGAAGAGTTAGTTTAAGTCTTCAAACCATACTACATTTTACTTTAATGTTTTTTATGTTGTCTTTTTTTGTGTGAAAAAGGCTACTCAAACGTCTTATAACAGTGCTGCAATTTTTATTTGCAACCTAAGCTTTTTAACTGAAATGGGCACAGTTTGTGTATTTATTAACAAAATTGCTGATGTATGCACAAAAAGCCATTAATGTATTGTTGTCTTTCTTTTTTCCATCAAATTACGCCTAGTCTAGTGTCCTAACCTTCCGCCAAATGTCCAAGCTGCTGTCCTGCCAAAGTGAAAATCACTACATGTCACACATTATACTCATCATTTTGAAGCCATTTTTGAGATTTGAGGGTTACCCCAGGTAATTGTTCAGCAGTGGTGGTAAACAACTCACATCATTACACGTATTACCTCATGACGTACTAGATAACAGCCTAAACAATAGCCTCAATGATCAAATATGTCATTTGCTATGTAAAATATCACCTTTTCTGTTTTTCTCTGAAAGTTGATGGTTTATTTCATGCAAGTGTACTAATTTTTTATGATGTTAGTAGGGGTTGCCTTTTATTTCAAGCGAGTTTGCCCACATTTCACTGTAGAAAACTCTGGGGACACACTGACTTTACATTTTACATTTTAATACAACAGAATTTTGCCTTTTCCACCTCCCTGCATTGCTCACACACAGGTGGTGGCTGCTTGGCATCCAGACTGTTAAATGTAACGCTGCTCTTACAAAGCAAGCCGGCCACTTCGACCTTTTGATGGTCTGATACCAACATGGATAACATCCAGCATCTGCCTGTCCTGACTTTTCCCCTCATTGGGTTGATTAAATGACAGAAACGAGAGATGAAATGTCAGATGTGACCGAAACTACGGTTACAAATTCTAAACCAAGCATTAGATTTGAAAGCAACCTATGTTTGCTCTGAAAACCTATTTAGTATTCTTCTCATTGACAGCAGTTGTATTTTAACATTTTAATTCTCAGAGATCAAACTTGCCTTTCAAATAAACCTCTTATTTACTCCAAAACCATGCGTTTGTGTTTTCACACTCAGTAGTTGACTCGTGACTCAGCCCATCTGTTCTTTGGACACATGCCTTCTCTTCCTGTTGTCTCATGGTTCTCAAAGGCAATGCCTCAATGCAAAAAAAAAACCATTTTCTCTTTCTCTTTCTCTTTCCACTCACTCACTCTATATCAGTTGTTTTTTTTTTTTTTTTTGTTTGTTTTTTTTAATTTTTCATCATTTTCATGTGTTTTTCTACCGAGTGCAAATTTAACCCCACAGGGGGGCGGTCCCTGTGTTGGAAGCATGTCTAAAAGCCGACGATCGCGCCCCCAGGCAGCACCCCAGGGTCCAGCATCTGTCATTATGAGGTGTTTGGGTTTGCGGCATGGAGCCAATGTACATGTGTGCACATGTGTGTGCCTGTCATATCGGGCATTCCACACCTGCTCAGTCTGTTATTCTGTTTTCACCAGGCAGGGTCTGGCACTTTAAATACAGTCAAGGCTGCAGGAATGCTCTCATATATACAGTAGTGCTCCAACAGCATATTTATTGTGTGTGTGTGTGTGTGTGTGTGTGTGTGTGTGTGTGTGTGAGAGAATGAACCCTCTTGTTTTGACCTGATGACAGATTAGAAGACATGGTGGTGATGAGGATGGGGCTTCATCATTGCTTTGTAACGGGCTGGAAAATTCCCGTTCTGTCATCATCAAGAGTCGCCTACGTTGAGCTTCTGACTCGCTCTGCTGAAGCCTGCAGGGTCGTTTAAGCTCCGTCATTTTAGCACTCACATTTAATAGACTGGCTAATTTCAGTACCAAGGACAGGTCCCTTCAAATGTCTGTCTGGGTTGCTGGGAAATGGCTCAGATGATTCGAGTCTGGACTATCAAGTGGGCAAAGACCTGACCAGACCTCTGGGGAACTCAAAAGTCTCAGATTCACCATGTATCATTTCGCCCTTTGTTAATTGGATTACTAGCAAATTTGTTTGTAAATTTGCACCACTAAAGTACAATATCTACTGGGTGCTGCATTATTATGTAAAATTGTTTCCCTGTTTATATTATTCACATTTTTATGAGTTAAAGTTGTGTTTTGTCAAGTTTTTCACAAACTAAATGAAATACAGAGGACCTGGGGTCAGGTAGTTTTCCAGTAGAAGAGGACTGATTGACCATCTACTCTGTAGTCTGCTGTGTGCACTGTAGTTGATGGAAACTTCGAGGAAGCAGGGACACAACAGCAATTTTTTGCTCCAGGGCCTCAAACACGGAAATCTGGCCATGACTGATCGAGCTCAGCATTTAAATTTGTGGTTTTTCAGTTACTCGAAAACCACACTCACGCCACATTTGGTCCCAATAATTATCACAGTTATATAAAGAAAATAGTTGTCCTTTTTCGCCCATCTTGTTTTGGAGCAAAACCAGAGATTCTTTACAGTTTCACCTCCGGCTAACACAGTCGAGAACAATTCACATAAAGACAACAGGTTTTATAAATATCTGTTGTTTGGATGGCTGTTCCTTCTCGAATATCTCTCTCTCATCCTCTCACGTTTAAGTAGAGCGATGATCTTACAAACATTATGACATTATGCTGTATTTAATTGCCCAGTGATCAGCAGAACACAACAGCTCAGGTGTATTTGGACAAAGTCCTTGCGTGGATGGCCATTGCCTTTAGAACAAGAATAGGATAGTAAGTGTGAAAGAACCCTACCCCCTCTAAAAGTTGTGTGTGTGTGTGTGGGTGTAAGCATGCGTGGTGCCTTTAACGTGCCCTTACATTACTGTTTTATTGAGCGGAGACCATGACAGACACTGTAAGGCTTTCACTTTAATGAGGACCTCCTTCCCCCTTCTTACTCCTCTGCCCCCCCCCTCGTCTTTCAGATGACATCACCCTCACTGCTGATGGGCCTGCCACGCCGAAGGTCATTGGCTAACTCATCCATCTACATGTACTGTTCGACTGTAATGAGGTTTCCTTTCCTGGTTCACTCTGTCTTGTGGAGACATGCTTGAAATGATTCTGTAATTTTACAGCGAGAGCAGCCTGAATCCAATTAACAATATGCTGTTTTACAAAGTCAGAAATCATTTTGTGCCACAAAGGTGATGGGAAATTTTATTCCTGTGGTTTTGGAGATTCTGTTGTTAGAAACATCCTGCTTCCTGCGCAGTTTAGACACATGCACCCCTGGGAACAGAGCAGTATAAACACAGTCCTCTACTCTGCAGCCTCAGTGAAACTGTTGGCATGATAGGGGAATACTGGTGTCAATTATATCAATGGTGCTTTAGTTTTTCCCCCATAATGATTGTAAAACTTATTGTGTGCAGCGACTCTGTCTTAAGATTTAAACATTTTTGTTTTTCAAAACTTAAATATGAACTCTTGCCTGTAAGTTCTACTGTCTCGCCTTACTGAGGCAGGTTACTGAGGCATTAATGTCCTGACACATGCTTGTATTAATCCAGTAATTGAAAGCAGCTCAGTGAATGACTATCATAACCCAAGTTACATCTTTTCTCATGCTCTGTAGAAGCATTAATAGTCCAGGACTGAGGCTACTAGTGTTTCCTCCGATTCTGACATAGCCTACATTGGTTGCTATACCAGGCAATTTGGCCTATTCCTTATAAACAAATATTAACCAGTAAGAATTTACAAATATATCTTTACATCTTTAATTCAATGACAAACATTAAAACTGGCTTCAACTGGCTGATGGACTCTTATAGTGACTTTCATTTGTTTTTGCAACCCGGATTTTAACAAAACATGCAGCTACCACCATTGTTTTTTCAGTAACTGTGGAGGAAAGCTGCCTAACAGAATGTTTGTTTTGTGAATTACACTCCGGTGGAAATATTACAAATCCAGAGAAGAACCCCAGTGTGCTAGCTATTTTTGTGGCACCGTCATGCAAGCTCGAAACATGTGTTGGTCACTGAAATCTAATTTTCATGAATTGGTTTTAGGAGTTAAGAAACCTTTTGTTATCAATGGCGTAACAAACCTGCACAACATCAATGTAAATTAAGGTGTCATCTTCATAAATGTACACTTTCTTGCACATTGCTACCATACGTGTTTTAGGAAGTCAGGTGTAAAACAAAACAGAGAAATGTAACTCTTTTGCAAAAGGTAGAAAAATTCAACCCGAAACCACTTCAGTGCAAAACAGAATTACAAAACCGGACTGGAGAGTCATGACAGCAAGACTTGTAAACTTTACACTTTTGAGATTTCCACTTTGGCAAGTCATGTTCATTGGGGAGGTTCAATAATGATAAAACTTACCTGCAGTATTTTTATAAAGTAAGTATAAAGTATTTGTATAAAGTATTTTATAAAGTATTTTTATTTAGCAACAGTCTAATAAAATAGTTGCACATTCATGTCCGTCTTAATTTTCACACGTGGGAACTGCTTCCTGTGTAGGCCAATGTACCACCTTCTTTAGCGTGGATAGAGTCAAACCACATACAGCATTAGCCAGTGAGCTGCTTAATTATTTTTCTGGCTCTGGGAATATCACATGTAAAGATAAGGGGACCGACTAGTATTTTTTGAAGCTGCACTTATCAGTATGTATGTATAAACAATGGCTCAAATGACTATGTGAGCATGTAAGTGGCCATAAAAATGAATTAATGCAGCTTTAAGTCTTGACTCGAGTCCAAGTCTCAATTCTACAGTTCTGCTTGAAGGCGCTCCCTTTTCAGCTCTAAATATTTTTAAAAATATTATTTCTTCAGTTTTCATGACATCTGTTCACATTACTGATAACTCCCCTCCCCCCAACAGTCTGAGTAAAATGACTGCTCTAGTTACTTTCAGGTCAAGTTGCTACTTTTCGCTCTCTGGATAAACTTTGTCAGGTCATAACCCACCAAGATTTCATATTTCAACAGGGCATTTCTCAGTTCAAAGTGTTTGTTTGTGTTGTTGAACTGTGTGCTTGGGTTTTGGTTTTGGTTCAGCTGCAGGGACCCTCAGTCTAGGCCTGTGTGAACTTGGCTCTGAGCACTCGGGCTGTAATTTGCGCGTTCTAAAATTCCAAACAAAACACATGGCCCGACCTGCAAATTAACATTTAAACCTGAACATCATCGCCCCAACAGAGAGACAGAGCCGCTAAACGCTAACACCCTTCATGGGGCGCTATCAGGGCAGTGAACCGCTGCAAACTGTAACCTATTTCAACAAGTAGGACATAGTTAAATATGTCACATAGAGGGGTTAGATCGGGGAATCAAAACTTGATTATTATTACATTTTTTAGCTTACATTTCATTTACAGGGCTGATCGAGGAAAATCCCCCCCATGACTATTTCATTATTAAACATGTAATAGTCAAGCCAAAATAAGAAACAATCAAAGTTAGTATTAAAGAATTAGGTAGATATTCGTGAAGAGTTTAACCATCAAAAGCGCAGTTAATCTGCTTCAGCAAGAATGTGTGGATGTGGTTTGATTTCATTGACAGTGGCCTGGCAACGTGAACAAACAAACCCACAACTGCCTTGAGATTTTCAAATATTGCACACGTTGTAACATAAACAGGGGAATTTCTGCTGAGAAAAAACCCGAACTGCTCCGACTTTGGCAGGAAAACAATGTGTTCATATACAGTAGATTCCCCATTGGCTATAGTAAGAGGCTGATTGAGGAAATGGATCCTCAGGGCCTTTCAGCTGCAACAATGCCTCGTTTTCAGATCTCTCTTTTGTGTTTTAGGCAGACATTCTTTATTCTGCTGACAACCACGCCTGTCAGATACATTTGGTGAGGTAAGAATACATTTTTTTTTTTCATTTAAAATGAAATACAGGAGAAGTACAAAGCTTACATTTGTATTTGCATTTTAACGTACATGCAGGACTTGTACATTTCACCTGCCAACTGTTGGTGTGTCCCTCTACCAAATCCCCTGAAAGAAACTATGTATTTCTCTCCTGTTCCTACTGTACAATTTCTTCTTCCTTACATTGTGACAAAGCAATAAAACTTCCTTACAGCTCCCCACTGGCTTCCATAGGTTTTGATTGTCTCTGCTAACCTGGCAGGGTTTGTGTCGGTGGTGTGTGTCTTATAACATCTCTAACTGAATGTCCTCCATCAACACCGTCTTTGATGGTGCAAGGCGTGCCGCGGCGGACCGGAGCCTCATGTGATACTGAAGGGAGGTGTTGGGGATGGAGAAGGAGAGGAGGGGGGGGGGCGGAGTGGTGTGTTAAAAGAGTTTGCTGGTCCTCCTCACACTTCATCACTCCGGAGCCAGGCCACCCCGGGGCGGAGCCGCACTGTAGAGGCTCGTAATTTGGACGCTTTTGGATACCCGCTCTCTCTCTCTCTTCACTTGCACAGTCGCGCCATCCCGGTCGCGTTTGGCGTGGTGGGGTTGCTCTTTTTAAGACTGACCGAAGCCCCCCAAAAAAAAGAGACGGGAAGAAGTTCACCTTTTCCGATCGCTCGCCATGGGAGCACAGAGCTCAGCGCAGCGGGACGGGAGGAGCCAGGAGGATGCCTCAGCCTCAGCCTCCGCCGGGGAGCTGAGCGCGGAGGTGAAGGTGCTCCAGGGGGAAGGCGGCGTCCTCGACAGCAAGGTACAGCCCTTACCGGCTCCTTTCTAACCCCCGTCCCTGTCAGGCAGACCTGGAGACAAACCCGAGACCGCAATGTTGTGTCACATTTGCTGATTGATACGGACGTTTGTGTGGTACCTGTTATCTTTGGGGTTTTCGTGCCAGACAGTTTGCCTGTGTGTCTGCCAACCTACCTGCCCCCCCTGCCCCCCCCCCTCCCTTCCCCACCTCACCCCCCCCCCTCCTTAGCTTTCTCTGGCTCACTTGGTGCGCATCACTAACGTGCTGCAGCGCACAGGCTCCGTGCGCGCCTCACGCCGTTTTTGCTGAGTAATGTGGGTCGAGTCGTCTCTGCAGTCCCGCGGGGGATGAAACGTCAGCAGCCCGGCCCGGTCCTCATGCACAGCCTCACAGGCCTCCTGGGCCCGGGGTGTTACTCGGCAACACTCCGGATGACTAACAAGCACAGTATTCATTCATCCGTCTATCGATTTGTTCATGTATCGAACCTGTGCCAGGTTCTTGGAGCAAGCAAAGCTTTGAAGAGAGCAGCGATGGATTAGTGAATTAGACTGCAACACTATGAAAATAACTCACAGGTGACTTGGGGTTGCACTCCTCTGTCATTCTGTCCACGAAATGATCACAATTTTACTTACCTTTTCACTTCCAAAATGGGAACCCTGAATTATATTTCACAAGGTTTCTTTGCAAAAAATTACAGAAAAACCCCTCATCTAAAATGGACACCTTTCTGTTTAGTCTACCTGTGCATATCGAAAGTAGGAAAACAAGATTTAAAAAAAAACAACAAAAAAAACAGCAAATTAAAGGGTTAACATAAAACAAATAGAAATGGAATAGGGAAAAAGTGGAATCATGTGTAAAAATACACATTTCAAAGAGAAATTTGATAAATAGGGTATTGTGAAAGTCACCGTAAACTCACTGTTTAAAACCACAAGCGTAATTCCATCATTATGTTGACATCCTTTTTTTCCATCCTGTGCAGATGTGTAGGAGTCAGAGGACCAAAATACCATTTTCTTTCAAGTAGAGCTGAAACAAACATCTATTTTTTTTTTTTTTTTTTTTTACAGTCATTTTCTACTAATTATATTTCAGTTAATCACTTTGTCAAGAAAACGCCAGCGACGCTCCCAAACGTAAAGATATTCAGTTTACAGTGATATAATAGAGAGAGATTCGAGAGGCTGAAAAGAGGCAAGAAAATTTTTGGCTTTTTTTGTTCCTTGAAATATGACTGCAACGATTAAGTGATTATCAAAACAGTTGCTGATTAATTTTTCCAAGTTAATGAACTAATTTTTTCAGCTCTACTTCAAATCATGTAATTATCAAGTCAAATCAAGCATTTTACCCTCAGGACTCCAGAGTTTGATAAAGTATTGATGAGTAATGGATAAAAAAACTTTACCTCGTCAGTGTATTTGGAGAGAAAACCTGCACCGCAGCGTATAAGCAGAGAATTTTACTACGTGTTCTTGTGTCACTGTACAGTTTTATGCTTCATCTACTCCCCTCACCATTTTTCTATATTTAAATGAAACAAACCCAAGACCTAAAAAGACCTAGTTATGAATCAGCATGCTCTTTCATATCTTCAGCCGTGCAGCACCTTGTGGTCCAGCTGCCATCATCTGAGGCATCTTGCCGACTCTGCACTGTTACCTTTGTGTAAATTGCTCAGCACTGTGTGAATGAATATTTGAAAAGTGCCCACTAATGACTGTGTGTGTTTTTGCCACCTGCTCTGTTCGCACCTCGTATAACCTATTGGATTTATTGACTATTTTATAGGCGGGAGGTCAACAGGTCAGATTTTGTGGCCCCCCCCCCTCGTCTCTTTCCTGAAAGGTCACCAGAAAGGTCAAATGACAGTGAGGGGGACTTGAAGGGAGACAGAACGCAGAAAGGGCCAAGAAGAGGTTGAGATTTTAATCACGGCTTCATTTGTTCATTCTTGTTTAATTCACAAGAATGTGTGTTGTTTGCTCGTGTTTTTCCATGCTGGCGAGTTTGTGCAGCTGCTTTCCAGTGAATTGACGTCATCTGTGCGGCAGTTGGATGTTTTGTTAAGCCTTGACCTGTATTCGAAGATATCTTCGCGGTGGCAGTGTTGTCACCCGTATTTTGCCAGTGACACTGGAATGTATGACATGAAAAGTTTCAAAGCTGCTAGTCGGACTTAGGTACGTCTGTTGTGTTTCGTGAGGCCGGCTGTGATGGGGGCAGATACGGTCGGTGACTGTAGACCCACGTTTCTACCACTGACAAAATGTCTCTCCATGTAGCAGGTTGGTGGTCCCAGTGCCTGCCAATATACTGTTATGTTGTTTGTTTGTTGTTGCACTCACATTCTAGATCAATAGCAGCCAGAGCACTGGGAGATCAGAGAGATAATCGATCATTTTACTTCAGCTGTGGAAACACAAGAAACACATCAATTCTCCAAGCCACTAAACACATTTGAGTGAAATCGGCATAACAAATTTTAATGTGATCTAATATCAGCATGACTGGCTGAAAGAGCCCTGCAACTTGAGATTATTTGTCTGAGTGAATTTTATGATTGTTCTTTTTGGGAGCTGAGCAATATGATGACGTGATGCCATGACAGTCTCTTCTGCTGAAATGACATCCAGCACGTTTGGTTAACGTGTTGTAGCACATCCAGATTGCCGCAGACGGTTTCTGTGCTCAGTAACACCTCATGTGGCTGCTCTTAGACAAATCCGACTACAGATCTGTTAAACGATCCTAAAAAGTGAGGAAAATGGCTGCAAGTAATTATAGTTTCATTGACCATCAGTCTACCAATTATTTTTTAATCAACTGATTCCATCTTTAGGTCTGGAAAATGTCAGAAAAGACTTAAAATGGCCGTCACAACTTCCTGAAGCACAAGGAGATGTTATCACATTGTTGTTTTTTTCCAAACAGTAGTCCAGAACCCAAAGACATTTAGTTTACAGTCACTTAAGGCAAAGAAAAGCAGCATATCCTCAAATTTTATATGCTGAAATCAGTGAATTTTTGGTGTTTTCGCTTAAAAAAATGACTTTCTAAAGGTTAATCAATTATCAAAATATTTGCTGATTAAATCCAAAACCGATTAATCAAATCACTGTTTCACCTCTAGTGAGGAAAAGCCTTCCTGGATGCACTGAATTTTCAGATTCAGGCAAAACCTGCACGGTTTGTTATGAAGCAGAGAGGAGGACCATGACCTTGGCTGTAGCACCAAGTTTTTTATTCTTGAACCACCTCAGAGAAAAGAGGGAGTAACAGAAAAACCTTCAGATTCAACTGTGCCGTGTAGTCTCTGTGAGTGAATCACATTTTCCCGAGATGAAATTGCTGATTTTTAAACCATTTATCCAGATTAAATGATGAGCATAGAGACCGAAGTTAATTGCTTAAATTGGAGTATATTCGCATCTGGTGGTGTGTTTTGGTCAGAGAGAGTGCGTGCTTGGTTGGAACGGACGGAGCCGTCCTGCTTGATAGGCAGCCGATAAATATCCTCCTCACTCCACAGAGGAATTTTAGCAATGCCTCTCCTCTCCGACGCCACCACCGATCCGCCTACTTCATACCTCTCCGAGATTAGCAACTTCACGAGTGTTATCAAAATAATAATAATTAGGGCTGTAATGCACGAGGCTGTTTACAAGGTTTGCAGAAAGATGAGTTACTTTCCTACTACCCTACTGTACATAAAATTCCTATTTGGCCTTAATCTGGTTGATATTCTTAAACAATTTATCAGAGTTCTGCACCAGATTGTTACAATTATAAGACTGTATGTAAACGCACTTGACACATGTTACCTCTTTCACCTGCGGTTGTTTGTCTGTCTGTCTATACCATACTTTTATTTCCCAAACAGACATCCACAACGTAATCTCCTGGAATCTCCTCTCTCTCTCAGGTTCCCCTGTCAGACATGGAATCCGTATAATTGCTGGGTTCACCCGTTGTTCACGCAAACAACGGGTTTCTGTTTTGAAAAAATGTTTTGAAAATTCTGTTTAAACATGTCAGGACTGTTATGGATAAACCTAAAAAGCTTGCATAATGTTTGTCAAATTTTGGTACATTAGGGTTGATGTGGGCAGTGACCTTTAATGTATGAAGCGAGAGACTGTCGACTGCGACTTCCTGCTCATCTCTACTTTAATCTCATCCTCAAAGTGGGAGGAGAGCAATTCTCTATTTCTTGCAAAAGTTTTCAAAGGTCTTTTGTGAGGCTGGAATTATACGTCTACAGAGATACATGAACATAAACAGATCTGTGGATCTGTTGGGAAGGGTATTGTGTGTAAGCATCGGTCACAGATGCTTACAGATTAGCCAGTTTGCACTCCTACCGAACAATAGACTCGTGCAACAACATAGAAAGAGAAAAGGAAGAAAAATATGTCCATGATTTTACAAGTACGTTAAGGCTCGGACATGCTTTCCGCATCCATGGACAGCTGCAGACTTTTCTGCGGTTGCATGGATGAGCATGTGTTGTTCCATTCAAGCTAGAATTGATGGCCCGTGTCGGTCTGCGCCAGTCTGCCATTCCACGCATGTGCATTTCCTGATCCACACTCCATTCCAGTTGGTGGCAGTAATACACCACATTGTTGTTTGCCAACTGCCATTAAAAATCAAGAAGTGATGAAGAAGCATTTTTGACGGCAGGTATTTTCATCTCTCCCGAGCATCTTCTTGATTTCTCGTCAGGAGTTCAATGCCATTTGGCTGTCTTTGTATTGTTACAAACAAGAATCATATCCATGTTGGTAAAACAAGAATCCATTTTGTTACTCGGAGCATGCACAATCCGCGCACTTGCCATGCTTACAGTCCACGCTTTCAAACATTTTGGGCTGTGCGTAGGGGTCCACGTCGACCCTTGCGGACATGGGTGGATGATGACAGTTACGTCACATGGACCAAAGCCATGCAAATGCCTCTGAACGGCACCCTTGCACATTTGCTTACACCGAAGAAGAAACCGTATGCTTAAGTTCGTCTGTGGTGTGGGTGATTTCCTTGCATGCTATATGCTACAGGAAAAAAATCTGTTACACTGTCATTACTGGTATTTTATTCACACCAGTCTGAAAAGCAGCGTTTCATTGCCCTCTCTGGTTGAAAGTTTCACCTCTTGTGTGCTCTTTTGCACATGTAAATGCACCCAACAGTGAACTGATACACCTTGCTGCACACTTTACATCACTGCAGCAAGGTGATGCAGCAAAAACAAGATTTTCTGCAGGTTTTTAAGTTGCTCTTTAGTCCATGTGGAAAATCTTAATGTTACTAGGACATCTTACAGAGAAATGACTAATTGTAATTTTTAAACTTTACCAACATGCTTAATTGACAGAGAGGATTAAAGTGCTTGTGTACAAATGAGTTTTTTTCTCTTTCTCTTCTTCCTTAATTTCTTAAGCGACCTCGCTTTCTTGCACCCCAGCTAGACAGGAGCTCTCTGTAAATATATTGTTACTGCTACTATTATGAAACTACAGTAAATGCCAGTGTAATCACTGATACCTACACTGTCACACAAAGAAACAATGGCAAACACACCACACATAACCCTCTGAACATGAGACCTGCATCACATGTCAGGTTCTCCACCCATCACAATAGCAGCCGCAGGTGACTCCAATGATCCAACATCGTGTTATGTAATGTAATGTGCGCTTATTAAGGGTTGTATGTTACTGAATAATGAGCTGCGGCTGATCAGAGCCTGCTGTGGCTCTGATTATCCTGTTTAGCAGAGAGAGACAGAGAGGGTGAAGGGGGAGACGGAAGAGGTCAGACAGAGGATCCATTGAGGACGAGCCGGGACGGGGACAAGCCAGGGGCCCCTGAGTGCAGCGGCCCAAAACAAGAAGAAGGAACCAATAGGGAGGGGGTGGAGCAGCGTTTTAGGTGGGCAGGGGAGGAGGGGATTGGTGTGGAGCCCAGAGAGCGAGGGAGGGAAGAAGAGTTTGAGAAAGAGAGAGAGAGAGTTAGATGGGGACCCGCCAGTGTGACATAAAGGCAGATGAATCGGCCGATTGTTCCCTCAGTCCACCCTCCTGCCTGATTTTAACAGGCACTGATGATTGAAGTTGAGTGAAAACTGGCTCAGGCCCAAAAAAGAGAAAACTCTGTGTTGAAAGTGTAGGTATGGGGCCTACTGTTGTTACCATCATAGCCCCACAAACTGATGACAAACCTGTAATAAACAAAAAAAAAATCTTACAGGCAGTGTTGCCAACTTCGCGCCTTTGTTGCTAGATTTACTAACATATCAGACCCCTTTAGCAACTTTTCGCAAAAAGCACCTAGCGACAATTCTTGCGACTTTTTGAAAAAAACCTTAGCTACATTCCATAGAAGAAAGTCGCCAGTATTCCCTGCGAGCACAAGGTGGTGCTTTCCATCTGCAGGCACACCTCCCTATGCATCTCATTCAATTGACCATACTGCAGCTGATACAGATGTGAACTTGCTTCTAACTTTCTCTTTGAGTCATCATTTTTACAAGTAAATATAGCCGAAATATGAGCACAGCCGTTGTCTTAAACTTATGTGTACAGTGATTTTGTCAGACGATGTCAAAGTTGTAAAATCAGGAATTTAACATTGCAGAGCAGCAGCTTGGAAATGGCTTGGAAGTGACTGCTGTTTAACATGTAGTCTTATTGGGCCGTGTTTCAGTCAATGTTTCATACTTGTTCCGTTGTCGGACAACCGAAAAAATAAAAAAGTTCGGCTATATTAAAATACTCTCTGTGAGCACAGAGAGTAGGAGAAAAGCAGATAAAGGGGTGAAACTAGCTGGCACTAGGCAGAATACAAATACGGTGCAATTACATCATAATTACACTAATCAGCGTTTTTATTTATTATTAACATTATTATATATTTATTTATTTGAAATAAAAAATCATTACAATTCAAATACAAGTATAATACAAAACAAAATAATAGAGATACGAGATCAAAGAAAAAAAATCAATTAAAACAACCATATAAATACCATTAATAAATAATGTAACAACAACAAACACAAACAAAACAGGTACAAACAGAAGTTAAAAGGTTTGAGATTAAGGATTTAAAATGACCAAGAGCTTTCAACAAATTCATTTTTAAAGAGCTTTGAAGTGATTTTCCAGTGGAAGGTTCAAAGAAACCAAAAGCGGGTCTTCCGAGCTCTGTGTTAATTCGAGGGACATGGCGAATAAGCCAGTCACTAGTCCTAGTGTAATGTGGTCCGGTGGATCAAACTAGCATGAAAGTAATATATGAAGGCAGCTTTCCATTAAGTGCCTTGTAAATAAACAAATATGAATGCAAATCACGCCTCTCAGAGAGAGAGGACCATCCAACCTCTCTGTACAGGACGCACTGATGAGTGTTGTAAGCATCACCAGTAATGCATAATCTTAAACTGATAAGGAAAATTGCCTCAGGAAGGGTTTCTACAGTGCAACGGAAAGCAGAGTTGGTTCGATTTTTGAAGAACATCTTCTCTTCAATCCAAACGCCAAGGTGTTTGTACACCATTGCTCTGTTAATATTTGTGCCACTTTTAGTGGTGATGATGAGGTTATCCAAATAAATATTTTTGGTTCTGGAGAAAAACATAAATTTAGTTTTGTCTGTGTTTAAAACTAACTTGTGGTTATTGGGTGAATCACAGCAAAGCAGTGCTTGAGAGATTCTACAGAAGACTGTGAAGTAGCAGCTATGCAATACAAAATAGTATCATCAGCATAAAGATGAATATCACATCCAGCTACAGCAGTTACTCTTTATATAAAGAGTGAATATATAAAGGTCTGAGGGCTAAGTCTTGTGGGACACCTTTTGCAATTTGAACATATTAAGATTTAACAGTTTCTATTGCCACACACTGCCATCTATCCATGAGATAATTCTGGAACCAATTATATGCAACTTCATCAAAACCAAAATTATACTGTTGTACTTTTTTTTAAAGAGCAATGCATGATCAACCTTATCAAATGATTATGAAAGATCAATAAAAAAAAAAAGCTGCACCGTGTTTCTTATTATCCAAAGTTGAAATTATGTCATTTAAAACAAGTGGTGGCAGTGTTGTGCTTTTCTCTTAAACCAGATTGGTGTGTACTTAAAATAGAATGTGCCAAAAGGAATGATTTAAGTTGGTAATTTACTACAGATTCTAGTATTTTGAATATACAGCGATATACTAGGTTTTGACGTAGAGATGTTCACTTTTCAATCAATCAGCTATTTCTACTCCACACATTATTTTCATCTGCTTATCATTCATATCAAGCAAGAAAACACCAGTTGTTGTCCAAGAAGAGTTGAATCGAGGGCAGATGGGCTTGGTTGTAAATCTAGAGGATATTTCGCTTCTCATCCAACTCTTGGATGAGGAATGAAATGTCTTCAAGATTGACCAAAACTCTGTTTAAGTTTAATAGATTACTGTGATGAAAAGCAGCTCCCTTAAACTAAACTGTATCTAAATTGTTTAGCTTTAAAACAAACTGACATTCATTCAAAGATAAAAAACAAAACAAAACAGAATTCTTTAACTTTCAGCAAATGCTGTTTAGGAAGTCATACAAGAAACACATCTTCCTGTTGGTCTGTATCTTTTACATTCTGTAGACTACACATCATTTGAATGTTACAGTAATATAGAATAAAAAAATAATCACGTCTACTAAGCAAGAGTGAATTTACCGCTCCAATAATTTAGCTTTGTCATGGAAACCAATGTGGATTCACTGAGTTTCTGCCAGAAGAGTCAAAGTAATTCAACTAATCGAGTTAGAGCAGAAAGTCAAATGACAAAGGTTATTCTGTAAGTGAAAACAAAGTTTTTGCAAAATACCATTCCTACTGCTCCTATCAAAATAAATGAAGTATGCTTTATGCATGGACAGATATGAAAAATAGTACAAAAACAGAACCTTCAAACTTTAACTTAAGTGTTCATACTGTTACAGTAGAGTTTTGTTTATAAAGAGTAATGATACTTTTCTGCTCTGAGAAATTTACTGTCCAAACTTGCTCTCTTATGATTTAAACTGTAAGAGCTTGGCTAATCGTGATAAATTATGCACATGAAGTCACCAAAATTGCTAAAAATTTTCCAAAACATCAAACTGATGTTAACCATATATGGCTTACTGAAATAGTGTCAAGTTATTCCAGAAAAAAAAAAAGTGTGAATTGTTCATCAAGTCTTAAATGGCCTCCGACAGATAAACTACAACCACTCTATGAATGACACCAGACAACTTTCCATCATTATATCTTGTCAAAAAAAGGAGATCAAATCAAACTTATGATTCTTTTTTCTGATTCTTGTGGAAGAGCGAAGGAAAGTGGCTTGCTGCTAATTAGAGTGTCTCTCAGGCCGCTTCCTGTCTTCCATCGCTGAGATCCACTGCCAACTCATTTGCAGAATAAAACAGACGTGTGTGTTCGAGGATGTGAAAAACCAGATCTCTTTTTCCTTTTGCCCCCCCCCTTCCACCCCTTCAAATTAGATTTCAATAGTTAGATCTAATCATGGGTCTACAATATCAAATCCTAAAATGGCATCAACATCAAAATGTTAGTTGGGACGATGCTTCTTTCTGTGTCCACTGCTTGTTTTTGTTTTTACAGTGTCTGTTCAGTGTTCACTTTTCCAGATCAATTATCAAATTTCACTGCAGCTGCACTGCAGCAAAAGTGGAATAAGTAAGTTTTTTCATCTTTCCACCAAATAGGCAAGTTAACAGAAGGAGTTAGAGAACATTGAACAACACAGAAAAGCTACGAGATCATTTAACTAACTCATACAGTATTGATGTTTTGCTTGAAAATGTGTTTGTGGACCTAAGTTTTTAATCAATTTCACAGATGCACTGGAACAAATTAAGTTCAATGTTAATTAGTCGGTGGTTTCCAACCACCTGTGGTCATGGTTGAAACATAAATCGGATGGACTGCGAGATGATTAACAAGAAAGAAAAGCTGAAAAAAGAGCTGCTTATTTTTCACTCTCCTATAATCTTTGCTTTTTTTGTCGTTATTTGCCACATATTTTTACCTCTTTAGGCCTGTAGAAAGTACAGAAAGTACTGGAGAGAATTCTCAAATTGAACTACCGGTGAACATGGGTCACCAGCAGTTGCAGCTTTGTTTTAGGTGACCACAAGCGAAAAAAAGTTTGGGAAGTATCCTGTTTGAGTGCATTGATAATGAAAAGAGAGGCGAACTGATAAGTTGGTTTTGGAGCCCTGTTCATACTGAGGCTTAGTTTGGAATTGTGTTAACACAAATTCAGTTTAGAAGTTACAAGTTAGATTTGCGGGATACAAACACACATGACCGTTCAGTATCACTATCTTGTCCTCGGCAGTAGAGCAGGGGTTTTCCTCCCCGACAATCGTTGTCTTGTGGTGATGATGTGTTATTGAATATCACAGGTCTAGCCAGCAGGCCTTGGCTTGTTCACCGCCCCACAGGGACGGTTACAGCTACTCTTTTCCAGTCAATCATTATGATTGGAAGACACTGCCAAATCAGCATCCTCATTTAGCGCAGCCGTTCTTTATGCTCCACCAAGTTTAAGAGGTTTTTGTGTTGTCAGAATCAAATTATTGTTTGATATTTGCCTTAAAAAGCATAAGATTACTAATACATTGCAGCATCTTGAATAAATGAGGTTACATTTCCTTGCATAATTAAATTGTGGTCTTGCGCATAATCTGACACACACAATAATTGACATACACAATCATTCCTTTGTTCATTTCTCACAGACTGCTCTGAATAGTTTAGCTACAAGCCACTCCATTCTGACCCATCATCTGTGCATGAAACAGCGGATTGTTGTCTGATTTCGGGTGTTTCGGATAAAGTTATTTAGTCCCATGTCGATGTCTATAAGTTAGAACGGATGAGGCATGAATTTCTCATCACAAAAAAAGAACACTCCTGGTTTTTTGCATGTTCAATATTTCAAGAACGTTCGCTCCATGTTAAAGTTTGTGCAGGCTGCTCCACTGCGACACTGTGCTGAAAATAACATCTTAACTCCATTACATCATGAGCCTCTGTGGACTTGCTCGCCCATCTTGCCTCTACTGTTGTTTTACCCTCCTCTCTTTTTGGTCCATGATTCATCCCTTTTTCCTTCCATGCACCTGTCGGCTCTTACTCAGTAAAAACAATAGTGGAGATGCACCAGGCCTCCCATTTTGTCTGACTTTATTTCTGCAAGAGCTGAAACAAAATGGCTCTTAATCCCACAGAGTTTACAGTATGTGAGACAACTGTAACATTTGCACAGAGGAGGGCACAGTTTGTGAAGATGTGTCTTTGCTAAAGAAAAAAAAAGTCCTCATACCTAAATGACAAAATAGGTCGTTTGTTAGGCCGTAACAAACGACTCATATGCCCACTGTAAATATTCAAATGAGTATCCAGCAGGTTTAGACATTTACAATGAAGGGAAAGTCTAACAAATGATGCTATTGAATTGCATCATGGGAAATGAAGGATCCGGTGTTATTTGGATCTTGACCCTGCACTGGGGACCACAAATCAGTGTCTGCTCTACCGTTTTTTGACCATTTTTTTTTTAACATGGCACTTGCGAGTCCCCCAACTTTATGAAAGCACGATACTAAATCATTGAAATATTGCTTTAAGGTTGTGGAGAGATCCTGGTCTTGGTTTAAAGAAACCATTTTTGACTGTTGGTAGGAGACACGATGTGAGGTAAGTAAAGTACCCCATTTACACTTAGCCACTTCGTGCCTCTTCGGTAGATTGTACGGCTAACCAATGTCAAAAAAGCTAGGTGTAAACGCAACCAAGAAGCGTTTAGTGACGAAGTGGAAGAAGTTTGCTTGGGAGGAGGTTTAGGACATCTTCTATAGGACATTCGACAGGAAGAACGTAAAACCTTTGTCCTGCTTGTAGTCCATACGTGAAAGTCACCTATGTGTTCATGGTAGTTTATGGATAGTTGTTAGCTAATTGAGACACATATACAGTATGTGGCTAAGTGTAAACAAAAGTGTATTAAATTTTATCCAGATATGAGACACCTGATGACAAGAATTAAGTATTAGAACAAACAACTATCGCTGTCATTTTTCTGGTTAGAACAGTCTTCGTTGTCAGCTGAAGAACCTTCTGCCCGAATCACTGCATTTTAAGCATCAGAGAGCTCCATCAGGTTTGTTTTGTAGGGCTGTAAGCGGAATGCTTAAAAAGAGAAAAAAGTGAGTTATTCATAGTGTTCCTCTTTCCCTCCCTCATCCCTTCTTTCATGAACCTGTTCACCTCCCTTGCTGCCTTCCTCCCTGCTGTTCTTTTTTGCACATCCATTTTTCATCATCTCTGGTCCTGATGCAGCACCAACTGCATGCATCACATAGCAGAGTGCATGATATGTGAGGTCATGTTGCGTGTGCGTGTGTGCGTGTGCGTGTGTGGGTGTGTGTGTGTGTGTGTGAGACTGTGTGCATGTGGGTGTGTATTTTTTAGTGTTGGTGACTGGTGGGAGTCGGAGCTTTTGAAGGACAAAATGTGAATCACAGCATAGCCTACTCACGTGGGGCGCTTGTAGCAGCTGTACTTTGATTTACTGTATTGACGAAACACATGACTTGTATATCACAAGCCCTGTCCAATAACAAAAACATCCCATTGACCTGAAAAACAGAGAGCAGTGGTGGAAAGCAACTCAGCAGAATTGCTCAAGTACTGTACTTAAGTACAATTTTCAGGTACTTCATACTTCAACTCCACCACAACTCAGGAGAAAAAATGTACTTTTCCCCCACTATATTTATCAGAGAGCTATTGTAAATCAGTACTTTGCAGATTAAGATTTTATAACCATGAAATGCTGCTTTTGTGTAAATGCATCAAAACAATAAACCAACAATATAATATACCACAATATAACACAGGCAGGGGCCATTCTGCCTGCATATTTACCTGCTTTTGATACTTAGCTTTGCTGATAATATTTAATTATTTAACCTAAGTAAAATTGAGTATAGAGCTTTTACTTGTAGTGCAGTTTTTTACGGATTGTGGTATTGCTACTTTAACTTAAGCAAACGCTCTGAAAACAGAAATTGATAAAAAGAGGGACAGAGGTTCATATGGAGTTCTGCCACTGATTGTGTCTTTGTGGGGAAAAAAAAACTTGATATAAACCTGCCTCTCAAAAGTCTTATGATACCCACTTCTGTCACAGGATAATTAGAAACAAACAGCAAAGTGAATCAGGTGGTCACTGCTTACTCATTTGAGCTGAATGGAAATGTTGTTTTAAATGGCGAACAACTGCTCACTGCTTTGGGGACTGAACTACATCCTTATTGACTGTAAAATACCTATTTTCTAGACATAAACAGGTTTCATAAGCTGACTTGCTTTCATAACAACAATATCTCATTCATAAATAGAAAATGCATTCAGTAGAGCGCAGACCTGCGCCAACGCCAATGTCAAACAACATACACTTACCAGACTCCCAAGGAAAAAATTCAAATTCATAGTAGATGTCCAGATCTGTCCCCAAATTTTATGAGTTCTTCCCTGGCCCATGCCCCATCCCTCCACCAAGTTTTGTGCAAATCGGTCCAGCACTTTTTGCGGGTGATCACATAACCTCCTTGGCAAAGTTAATAATCTCGTGCATTAGTCCGGTGACAACAAAAAATATATTTTCCAAGTTGTAGTGGAGAATTCTGCATGATTTATTAAGACAACAAGCAACCATGATTTATTCATGTGCTTGTTTGCGATTAAGCCATTCACTTTTTTTTTTTTTTAGATTAGATAATTGCATTAGCAGACTAAAGCCCATAAACTGTTCCTGCTCTGTGAAGCAGACGAATGAAAGTAATGAGACGAGGAAAAGAACACTGAAGAACTGGTTTTCTCCTGGCAAGAAGACGGGCCTCTTTTTAAAGCTGATTTCTTTCACATGTCTTTTTAACTGTGTTAAATTCTAATGGCTACCAGCAACATGTGAGAAAAATGTCATTAAAAAGACAGGATTAAGGTTTCTTCTAAAATTCCTAATGTCTGGCTGACAGGTAAGTATCTGTTCCTATGCTTGAAAGCTGCAGTGATCAATGTTTTGTCTCTTCAAATTTAGCACATTGAGATAAAGAGCCAGATATTTCCCTCAGTTGTTGGTGGAGACCAAAACAGAGCTAAAATTAAAGTGAATATGTTACGTTTGTCTGGTAGTCAGAAACAGGACTCCAAATACATGCTATTGTTTCTCCGTATCTGCTGAATGTGTAAATTATCAATACTTTGTTAACACTTTTGATGAAACAACCTTACAAGGTGAGTATGTCAATGTTGTGTTTTCACCTTGTTCTATTGCCTCCAATTGGCCAAAAAAAAAAATCCATGAAAGCACCTTTAATTTAACCTTTATCATTCAGTTTTATGTTCACCAAAGATAGTATTCACCTTTTTGTTAATATATATATGTATAATAAAGTTTACACAGGTAACACATTTCTGGAAACTCTGAACTCTGCTGTTGCGAAATGTTGATCATTTTGCTTTATTGCACCTGTTCAAGTTGACAGTGTTACATAGATTATAACTACATTATAGTTATATAATAGAGGCAAAACTTACACCATTTTTGTATTTTAATATTTTAGTTTTGGATCATTTATAATAACAATATTTATGTTTTTGGATGTAAACAGCTTTTTGTGCGTTAGCTAGTTTATTAGCTTTTATATAACAAAAAACTGTAAAGTACGTCTTTAGGTAATCGAATTGAAATATTAGGTCCAAACAGTATTCCATAGACAACAATACAATTCTTTTTGCACATAAACAAAACAACATGGTCGTGTTGCAAAATTTTCAGGAAAGTATCCAACATAACGAAGACTTCATTGGCCCTACTAATAAAATATAAATCATTAGAGTTGTGTCCAGCTCCAGTTATGCTCAACTCAACTCCACTCTTCAGTGCTTTAATTGCAATTTGAAAATCATTTATTTTATTCTTCCTGCTGGAGTGTAACGTACAGATTTCAACTTTAAGGAGCAATATCCGCTGCCTCTCGATAATAAACAGTGTCCAAAAATATGTGAGACATGAGAATGTTCTTCTACTATTGGGATAGCTTCAAACTGAAGTGACGCATTTAACCATGAATTTTGTTTCTGAGCCAAAACTTAGCTCAAACATATAGACACTACTATGGCAAAAATCCAAGTACACCTCCCCCTACCATTCATCTTTTCTCACATATGACTCTGGAGCTCTGATGCTTATCATAGCTCAGAGATATTTAGAGATTCATGACAGGAGGGTCAGAAAAGGGGGTGGATTTGTTATTTCAGCCCAGTTAGAGAGGCAGGCCCCTGGGGTCAAACGTTGGCTAGGGCAGCCTGATTATGATCGTGTCCTGGGGGGTCTTTCCAGCAACAACGCTATTGTTGTTGTTTTGCTCCGTTTGCTGTTCAAGTATAGCAGCCGCACAGATGAAAGGATGGGGGTGATGAAAAACAGACAATTTGTGGGAGGTATAGAGACTTGGGGTGAAAGGGTCACTGGATGCACTGATGTAGGTAGAGGAGGACAACCTGGTTTCATCTGTTGTCCTAAAATAGCAGCTAACAGGTGTGTAGACGCTGCAGCTTCTTCAGGGTCACTGTTTTAGTTTGCATTTCTTTATTTCTTTTATACTCCGCCCCTTCTCTCACACACAAACGCGTGCACGCACACACAAACACATTTGAGTCTTGGCCTACTTTTATCCTTCTGCTGTTTCATTTATCCAATTCAGTGTCCCTAATGTTCTGTTCTTATATTGTGTATGTGAACCAGACTGAGATCAAATACAGATGACAGTTACACAAGCTGACTGATGTGGTCTTCAGTGTTTAGAGGCTGTGGACCGCATATCATGGAATACCATTGTTTTTCTTTTTTTCTTTTTTCTTTATTCTTCCAAGATTTGGTCTTATAATTTTTCAATACTGTTTCCTAGAAATTTGATTAATATACTATGCAGATAAGTTTTGAAAGAAATACAATGCTTCCTGGGTTCGTTTTTTAATCAAATAACAAGACCAGGTCAAAACCTAGTATATGGATGGACCGGCCTTTATCTGTTTGCTTCTCTCCTACTGTCTGTCCTCACAAATACAGTATTTTAATACAGCTGAATTCAAACAAAGCTGGTCTCATTGACATGTTTTTCTGTTTACTTTGTCAGACAACGGAACCGGTATGAAATAGTGACTGAAACCCATTAAGACAAGATATTAAACAGCATTTCCAATCTGCTGCTCTGCACTGTGAGAATGACATTGTCTGACAAAATCACCTTACACACAAGTTAAAGACAACGGTTGTGCTGTGATTTCGGCTATATTCACTTGTAAAATAATCACTCAGAGAGAAAATTAGATTCTTGTTTACGTCAGTGTCAGCTGCCGTGTGGTCAATTTGAATGACAAGCATAGAGAGGTGTGTCTGTGGAGGGATAGCCCAACCTCGTGCTCGCGGGGCAATACTAGCGACTCTCTTCTACAGAAAGTAGCTAAGGTTTTCTCCAAAAAGTCGTTAGATTTGCCGCTGGGTGCTTTTGTTAAGAAAAATTGCTAAAAGGGTGTGAAAAATCAGTAGATCTTGGGACAAAGGTTGCCAAGTTGGCAGTACTGCCTGTAAACACCCCCCTGATGACGCAAAACAAACTGTTTACACCAATTCATTTCAAAAGACCAAAAACCAATGCGAAACTCCATCAATCAGCCGACCGACCAATGTTGTAACATTAGTACTCAGTCATGTGACTTTCGGCTGACCAATGGTGTAACTTTATCACTCACTCAGTCACTCAGTCACTTTCCCATTCAGGGACATTCTCGTATATGGGGCTATCCCCATATATTTTCATGAACTGTAGGATACATTTTTAACTTTCAATGAAACACCACACTGAATGTGAGATATGTGAGATAAACAAATGGAAAAACTGGCAGCCACACCTTTGGACAAAAACATGCACACAGGCACACACACACACACACACACACACACACACACACACACACACACACACACACACACGCACACATACACACGTTGATCGAGGTTACTTTAGGACCACTAGGACATTACATATACATGCATTCATTTCCCGCAGACTTACCATAACCCTAACCATAACAACTACCTGCCTAACCCTAATCTTAAACACTGACCCACCATTTAGCTTTTTCCCAGTTGGGGACACAACTTTTTTCCCCAATTGGACAAGCCACCCACAATTAACAATTTAGTCTGAAATTTATTCATACACACACACACACACACACACACACACACACACACACACACACACACACACACACACACACACACACACACACAGAGTTTTTCAATATACAGATTGTGTCTGTTTGTTTGCCAGTGAAGAGTTGGCAGATTTATTGTATACTGCCTCTCTTCCTGAGAGCCGCCATAAATGAAATCACACAGTTGAACCTGTTCTGTATATAGAGCAGAAGTGGACGGGACCGCTGGAAGGAAAGAGTGAACAAGAGAAAAAAAGAAAGAAAAGAGTAGGTGGTTACTTTTCATACCATTGTAAATCTGTAATACATCTGGATATGACTTAATGCTGTCAGACTGACTTGTTCAGTGTTTCTTTATTCCAATTAACACTGCTCTGTACTGCACACGCACACACATACAGTGCACATGATATGCACCCAGAGGAACAGGTATCCGCAGTCTGAACACCTGAGCAGAGTTAATAGCTTGTGGAAACAGTGAGAGTGTTCTTCGAGGGTCTTGTCAGGCTTTGATCTTTGGTATGTACTGAATGTGGGGATGTCAGGGATAATAGATTGGGGGCTGGCAGGGTTGAAGAGACATGAAGGCACAGAGAGACAGACATGATGGTCACACAGGCCCCTGAAACCTCACAAAATAATATTTATTGGCAAATACTTTTCGCGGCTTGTGTTATCCTGCTCAGAGGAGCTTCGTGGTGGAGTTTGATTCATCAGGACTATTCAGATGATGATGGTTCATCATCTGAATAGTTGATTTTCTTATACTTTCTTTGAAATGTCTAAGCTTTTGGGCATCTACTATAAACCAAACATCAAAATCCACCTACCAGCACCTCAAAAGCTCATTAAGAGCTCAGTAAGACCCAACAACAGTTACCCTTACCTATAGACTTGGAGCAATTAGGGAAGGACTGTTCCCCATCGCTCTCAGTATATTTTTCTTCATCTTCTTCCTCCTCATTCTTTCTTCTCCTGTCTTCTCCTTTTCTGTCTTCACTATCTGCTTTCACCTCCTCACACTCCTCCTCTCCTCAGCCCCCCCCCCTCCAAAGGCGTCATCCTCCTTTCGTCTTCTCTGAGACTGTCCACACCTCAGAGGTCAGAGGTTGTCAGGTTAACTGTCATGAACAAACTACGACCCCCCAGAGAGTCTTTAAGTCTGTTATCTCCTACTGCTAGTTTGCATGCGTGCATATGTTCATATGGGAATAACATTAATGTGATAGCGCGTGGCTCTGTTCTGCAAGGCAGTCATTCACCAAGACAGCTGAAACTCTTCTGAAACTTTTCTTTACTTCACATTTGTACGAGGCTAAAAGGTTTGGAGTTTTTCTCCTTGTGCATTTTCAGCAGCACCCCACTGAGTCATAGTCAATATACTGGCAATAAAAAGACCACAGTGGCCAGATGGAGTTAATTTACGACTGCTGTTCCCACTTTATCATTATTGTGTTTTGACTGACGTTTAAAGCTAGTTTAGTGGTGAGCTGGAAAATATTAGCCTTCTGTATCTGTATCCAATATTTGCTTATTTCTACAAGGATTCTCAAATATATTCAATCCAATAATAGCTTCATTGCCCCACTATTCTGCTGCATGAACCCCAAATTTCAGAATTAGACCTTTAAAACCATCTTGATAATTGCTTGTTGTATAAATCGAAACAAAATAAAAGGTTCTTTAGAAGAAACCAATTAAATGCAGGCCTTTTGTACACATGAAATCCTAAGTCAATTCCACCCTCACATATGAAGACAAGCCTCTTCTGCTTAATTTGAGTGGGCCAGATTTAAATAAAGGTCATCAATCCTCTTTCTGCATACTTAGTTCGGCCTATTCTCTCAGACTGTTCTGAGACTGGAGATCTGGGTTTGAGATGCAACTGGCCAGCTGCGTCACCCTCTTCTTTTCCATTGACCCCCTCCTCTTGCATCCTGTGTTTGGTTTAAGGGATATAAATCTCCTCTGCTGGCCTTTGTGGAGTGATTTAGGAGACAGCGGGTCGTCTCTCTCCAGGAGCCACTGAGTAAAGCAGTGCAGCCCAGAAGTAAATGAGAGATTCAGATAGAAGGAAACAAGAATCACAGATAACTTGGGGATAAAAGTGAAAGTAGAAAGAGTGGTAAAGCGAGAGAAAAGATCATAGGAAAATGGCAATGGAGAAATTCTAATCTTCACTACAGTGCTGATCCAGAAATTGTAGGCCATTCTAATTCTGGACAATCAGATGTGAGGGATATTACTTTTATCATCTTAAGGTGTTTGCTTGCACAAAGTGGACTGACTAATTAGATGTTGGGGTATTTCTTTGTCATTAAAGGTGCGCCAGAGTCATTTCCACAAAATGGCTTCCCCACATGGCAGCAAGATGAAATCTTTAAATGTCTGAAAGTTTGAATGCAGTCACACCCGGGTTTTCCAGTCAAGAAATATTGTTGCTGGCCAAGAACTGGGGCTTGATGAGCTAAAGGTTCAGCTCCATGTCATGGAAACAGAGCAATTGTAACATGTGCATGCTCTAATGATTCGGTGCAGAGACAAATTATTTTGTTAACACCCTAGCCTTAGGACTGTTGCATCACAGTTGAATTGAGGGAAAACACAGCTCTGTCAACCAATATGACTTCAGTTATTAACTCCCTATCTCCCAGCACTTTCTGCACAATTTATAAAAAGTCAGTGAAATGAAATGTCAGCGGGGGAGTCGACAGAGGGACCTCTCCAAGGTAACATGAGACTTTGAAGCACATGCCATTTTTGTTTGGATTTCTAGGATAAGGCTGCTTTTAGTCTGTATGTTTCTTATTGTCAACAAATCCCATTAAAAGATCATAACCATATAATGGGGTAGTGCGTCTTGCAATACTTTCTGACTTCATTACTGTGTGGCTCTCAGCCCAAAAGCCTACTTTAAGTAATGTCTTTAAACAGCTGAGTGCTGTAGTTTTTCAGCCAACGTTACTCAAACAGGTGTAAACAAACATCTGTTTAGGATTATATTCATTTATGGATGAATACATGTTTAATGTTCATGTGAGTATTTATGCCAGCAGGACAATGTATGTGTGATTAATTCAGAATAAACGACAGGACCCGTGTTCATTGTAACTGAATTATATGTATGTACTGTATCATATCAATACCATTATCCATATTTAATGTGCTAACTGGGATTTGTTATTTAACTCTTGGAGGTGGCTGCCTTTTTCCAGTTCAGCGCTACCTGCTCTGCCAGTCACTGTTGCTGCCTGCTCGAACAATTTGTTATAACAAGTATGATGAAACAAACTAGAGCAGTTATTTCTGCTATGTCTGAATGGTGACGCAGCATTTCCCGTAAGTACCTCACAAGTCTGCTTGCTGACAGAAACCCGCTGCCTAATGGATGTGTAAACACTCAAGGGAAAGGGGCTGCAGAGAGGGAAGGCAGAAGATAAAAACATTATCTGTGAGTATTTAGCCTCTTGTGATAAATGAAGATGAGACCACCAACAAATGAAAAGAGCTGAAAGAGGCCGTAATAGAGGCAAAAGGTGTTTTCCAATACTTGTTCCCTGTGGCTTAAGGTACTTAGTAAACGCAGCTCAAAGGGCTATTCAAGGTCCAAGAATATTGTAAGCATATACAGGTACAGTATGTACCTTCTCTAAACAGAAATGATACATCTATTCATAAATAGGAAATAAGGTTGGTCAAATGTTTTTTCCAATGAGCTCGATTAAACCTGCTGTTTTTTTTCCCCAATGTTTTTTTGTTTTAGCAGATGGCCGTTCCTTTGTGCACTTTTTTGTAAGTCTGTCTTTAGATCCCTGTGGCAGTCGGCAAAAATTTTCAACTGGCAGTGAAATGTTAACATATTCTATCTGGGGACTCGTGAAAGGAATTCAGAGCAGCTCAGACAATGCAGTGCCTATCAGTTTTTGGGTTAGTTCAGTCTCATTTCACTGAAATGATAAACTGAAACTGGAATTCTTCTCATTCCTACACAGTCTTCACTCTCAGTCATTTTTATTTGGACGGCATATGAGAAAAATCCTCTTTCCTTGCTTGATTACATGAGAGTTGCTTAGCACAAATATTGATGACTCTCTCCACCAGTGTTAAAGCAAGATGAAAAGTTTAAATCAAGCACTTAAGTCTCCATACCTAGAAGTCTGAGAGTGTTGTATATAGATTCAACCCTGAAGAGTTGCCAAGAAAGACAGCAATAACAATTAATTACAGAATAAGAACATAAAATAGACGGTACAGTATATTTCAATCGATCAGAATATAACACAAATGCAATAAAATATTAATAAAAATGCCAATATGAACCATATGTCTGAAAGTTTGAATGCACTCGCTACCAGAGTTTTCCAGTCAAGATATTGTGGGTGGCCAAGAACTGTGGCTTGGTGAGCTAAATGTTCAACTCATTTAGCCAAAAAGCCTAAAAGAGAAACTGGCTGCAGTGAATTTTCTCAAAAAGTATATGGTATTTTTGTTTAACTTTTATTTTATTTACATGTTGGGACAAGATCATAGCATCACTCTGATGCACACCATTTATGAGAACATGAAAAGTTCAATGACAACATTTTATACGTTTCCATTTTTTAAAAATCTCGCTTTCTACAATATCTGTGCGTGGAAACTATGCTGCCGTTATAGTCAGAAAAATGTTGTTGTTAGAGCAAATAAAATATGGTTATGGCGTGGTTAGAGTTAACTAAACTAAAACACTTGTTTAAAGTAAGAGAAAGATTATAGTTACCGTCAATAAATGGCCATACATTCATTGCAGGTTTGTGATGTGACACAAACTCTAGTCTTCTGCATGAAGATCAGACATGCTACACCCCTAGCGACCACCCTGATCGCCACACCCCAAACACCTAACACCTCGCCACATACAGAGTAAAATGTTTACTGCATCTGATCTGAACGTTGGCATCAAATAAAAACCATGAGGTGCGGATCTGAAACCTCATTTATCCCAAACCCAAGCACTCCCTGTCAGTCCAAATACTCTTGCCATTGCTCACACTTCCTGCAGTGGGACTATTTTGACACCCATCAGAGGGAGTGGCACTTTGACAGTGGTCAGAAGTTGGCTTATGAGGTACAAAGGTGGCCAAAGGGTGAACATTTTAGGGGAGGTGAGCTGAAAAAAGAGGGCAGAGTCAGGTGTTGGGGGATCTGTGGAATTTTGGCGAAGAGGGCAAGGAATGCTGGGAATGCCAGTCATGTGGTAGACCAGGGGTGGGGTCGCTGCAGGTCTGGAGGTCAGCTGAGGGCTCACACACCACATCTGATGAGAGGTCCTGATTGCTTTAAAAGGACAAACATGACAGGACCATCCTCCTCTGTGTGAAAGCATTTGAACCAATGAGCTTTTTATGTGTGAGAGTGTAAAGGCCCCTAATATGCAATAGGAATCTGGCTTCAAATATATTTCTTATTTCTTGTAAAGAATTGGGCGCCCATTTAACAAAAGCAATCTGTGAGCCCTGCTTACCTACAGATTGCAAATGGTGGCAGCATCACATTTCACAAATAATTGCCACCATTTGCAAGTTCTGCCGTGCTCTTGACCACTCCCACATGGATTGCAAGTATGGTGTTTGTTTTATTAGTCGTCAAAATTAAAAGGAGAGGGAATGATTGCAGGTTTGGCTCCAGCATTTGAATAACCAATCACATCAGTCAGTTTTGATTTGTTCTCCCGTTTGACAGTTGAATGCGGGCTTTGAGATCAGATCATTGTTTCCATTTCATCGTCGAGTGTAATATTTAAACAAACAAAAGATTATAAAAGGTTATAAAGATTCTGGGAAATGTCATGCCGTCATTTTCTCCTTTGTGTTTGTCTAGAGGGGTTAGGAGCTACACAAACGGTGCACTGATGTGGCAGCTGCATTTGCATGTTTTCACTGAAGTACTGTTTTCGTGACTGGATCCAGCCTTTTAGACAGAAGGGCACCATGGGCACTTAAGGAGCCATATTGTACACGACCTGCGAGGTTCTCCACTCCTCTGTGAAGTTTCCTGGGTGGGAGCACTTGGCTAGCAGTGAACAAGAATACGAGGCGTGGCTGTATTGTGTTTTTTGAAGTAAATGTGTTCTCAGATGACTGATTACATCTACAACTAACCACGGTCACTTTGCAGTCAAAGCCCCCTCTCCAAGTAGTTTGGCAGATCAGGGGCCAGTACAAACAAAATCAGGTATTTCACTGAAGTGAGAACCAAGTGTTTCCATTTGTTGCTTCCTACAACCTGTTGAATGGAACTGAGCTAAATTAATCAACTAGTTGGCTGACAGAAAAATAACTGACAGCTATTCTGATAATTGATTATCAATTAATAATAAGCAATCTCTGGTTACAAATTCTCAAATGTGAGAATTTACTACTTTTTTCTGTTTTTTTTTTTTTTAATCATTGTAAATTAGATATCTTTGGGTTTTGAACTGTTGGTTGGACAAAACAAGCATTTTGGGTATTTCTTGACTGTTTTCTTGACTTTTCATAGATTAAACAATGACGTGATTGATAAAGAAAATAATCAGCAGTAAAACAGATAGTGAAACGGATCATTAGTTACATCCTTAAATGTTATAATTGTCAAAGAAGGGATTGTTTGGCCCTAATTCACTGGTGAAAAGGGTAGGCATAAGAACCAAAAGCATGGTATAGAATTTGCTAGATCGTACTTGCACCTTCAGTTTGATAAGTTTTACATTTCTAAACACTTTAATTTCTTTTTCTCTCTCTTTTGTTTCCATGCAATAATATGCGTCCCTCTCCTCTCTGTAGAGGTCATTCTTGTATTCCTCACAAACAGTTGCAACACCATGTAGGACAGCTCTCCTTCCCCTTGACCGGTCCCTCCCTCCCTCTACTCTTCCAACCTGCTTTCGCTTCCATTTTCTCATCTTTTAGTGCATCTCTCCAATCGCTCCCGAGCAGAGTGCCCTCTCTGTGGTGTCATTTTCCAGGTCTTTCCTGAAGGACTTTGGGCTGGTGGGAATGGAGCCTGGGTTGTCCATTAGTTAAATTAGCAGCTCTGAGGGGAGGCTCTGGTTCCCCCTACCCTGGCCAGGGCCAGACAAAAGCTCTGGCCTGGCTGTTATTGTACGGCTGTCAGTTGAAGCTGAGCGCTGCCAGAAAAAAAGCTATGTCAGCACTAAGATCCACTGATAAGGTGCTATGAGCCAGGTAGTGTCTTTTTAACTTGTAAACACACTTGTAGTATGTCCATATTGAAAAATGACAGTAAAATTGTATTTCTTGATCTTCTATTGTGTCACCAGTAATCCTATAATATTCTTTTTTGCTGCCATGTTGGTATGTTAACAGTTCATTGCAGGATTTCTGCAGCTCTTGCCAGTAACAAGACTGTTGAAGGAAATCAGCTGCCTGAGCAACATAAAAATCATTTTAAAGAGGTTTTGTGAATGTCACCTGAGGTGAATTCAACCATTTATGGTTCTTGTTTTGGTGTTTTTTTCTTTTACCAATAAATTGTTCTGCCTGATAATAAAATTATTTATTGCTGCATAAAATAGCGGCAGCACAAACACCATTTAAGGATCTAACAGTGTCCTGTAGGCTGATTCACTGATCATACAACATGATGGGGCGGTTGAGATAATTTTGCTAATCGTAATAATATTTGCTCTGGTTTGTATTATTTTAATGTCATTATAGAGTGTATGATGGTGAGTGGCGACAAAATGTGGTTGGACACTTGCTCTGTGCTTCGCTCACAGAGAGGAAAACGCCATCGATCTTCTCATATAACTTTCATAAAGAAAGTGAATAAGAGTATTTCCCAAAATGTTGAACTATTCCTTCAAAGGAGCAAGCTTCTCACTCATGTCTCTGTGTATGCGAATGCATTAAAATTTTAAAAAATACCTCTTGACTCAGAGTGTCTTTGCTGTCTATTTCTTTTTCAGCAGAAAAATGGACAGATCTCCAGCATGACCAGCCTGAATGGACACTCAGAGGACAACACCCTGGCAGAAGGTGTGTGTATATGTGTGTGTGTGTGTGTGTGTGTGTGTGTGTGTGTGTGTCTCTTCTGTAAATAGCCTGTTGTTTATTTACAGAGTGTGACTATGGGTAGGGTGAGTGGTGGCAATGTTTGTGTGTGTTTGTGTCTGGGATTTTGTACTGTTTCTTCAGCGGTGGCAGAAGGTAAGCTTGTTTGTGTGGGGTCAGTTTTCAGCATGTGTGTGTGTGTGTGTGTGTGTGTGTGTGTGTGTGTGTGTGTGTGTGTGTGTGTGTGTGTGTGTGTGTGTGTGTGTGTGTGTGTGTGTGTGTGTGTGTGTGTGTGTGTGTGTGTGTGTGTGTGTCAGTGTCTGCAAATTCTTGTCTGCAGATGTCTTCGTGGCTCTGCAAGATCTGCTTGATCCTAAACTAATCCCTTTGTCAACACACATGGGACACCTACATGGTCTTTTCGCATAGGAGCCACACACACACACACACACTCATACACACCCACACACCCACATACCTGACATACTCTTTCTCTCTATGTTTCCCTCATTATTCCTTAACCCACCAAGTGATTGCATATAAATGTTTACTCACATAATCTGAATGAAGATATACCAAGTTTTTTCAAAAAATGTTTCTCTCTGAACCTCCCGATGCCAAATCGTCTGTTTTGTAGTAGAAGCCAATGAACACTGAAGTAGGGCTCATTTGTCACATTGTTTAATGGACTGGTCAAAACACTGCTCTTATAAAGTGGAAATATTTAAAGAGGGCTGTGGTCTTGTGACGGGTACTCTGAGGACACAAGGGAAATTTTAAATCTTCTAATCTTACATGATCATTACCCAGTATTAAACTGTGTAAAATTTATTTCCCCTTAAATTAACATGTGCACCAACCTGCTCCGTCCATCTCCTGCAGCAACCGCCCATCGCCAAAGCTGCGTTTGTTTATTTTCTTTGTCGTTTCTATCGTGTCTCCCTCAGTCTGGGAGGGCCGCAGGGGCGTGTACGCACTCCCCAAATATTTTGCAGGCCGTGACCCAGGTCCCGCACAAAGCAACCTGCGCACATCATAATATGTTATAGCCCAGGGGAAGGAGAAACCCTATACTACTTAAAACACAGAGATATGTCACACAGCACTCTGTCAAATAACCTTTTTAATAAGCTATTTAATGAAGCGATACTGTCCGTTTAGAGAGTAACCTAATACACTTTTCAGGACATAGATGCAGAGTGCATGAGCTGATATGGCATGGAGACTGCTAGAGAGTAATTTGATTGTTGAAGTAGTTGTGTCTATGGACATGTACTGTAAGTAAATTAGTAATGTGGAAAGATATAGAACAGAAGCGAGGGGGAACCACATATTTGCCCTCTCTAACTGGGATAGACCGTGTGAAGGTTTTCAGGCAAATATAAGATGCAGTATTCCTTTCTTGCTTGAATAAAAGTCCACAAAAACGTCAATGAAATTTTTAATTTGATTTAATTTCCACCTGTCACTCACCACCTGAGTCATACTTCTTGCCTAGAAATTTGCCACTAATCATGCAAAATGAATATGGCAGCCACCCCACCTACCTCACGACATTTGGTTTTGTCTTTACCGTCTGATGCTGAAATCCTGGCAAGCATCCTCTAGTGGATGCTCTGCTCCTTATACTCTTCGTGATCAAACTTTTGGATGTGATCTAAAATGGACCCATGGCAAACCTGCCTGAACCCAGTGCGCATATATTAATCTTCAAAAAGGAAAGGAACCCAAAAGAAAGAGACCTGAGGATACTGTGTTTACACCCAACCTGAATAGACTCAAATAGAAATATAATATATATAATAATCTAATATATAGAAACATTGGAAACAGTATGATTCTCTGTCAAATAACAAGCATTTACGCATTTGGCAGACGCTTTTATCCAAAGCAATTTACAAATGAGGCAGATTAGGGGTTCAGAGTCTTGCCCAAGGACACTTCAGCACACTGACAGGAGGAACCAGGCATAAAAACACCCATCCTGTGATCAGTGGGCAACCTGCTCTGCCACCTGAGCCACAGCCGCCCAAAAACTTTACCATGAGCAGGGTTCAAACCCCCACAGACATATGTCCATAAGTCCTACGCCTTAACCACTCAGCCATCGTGGCGTCTGTCAAAAGGTGAAGCAACAAATGCCGTTTTTCCTGCACACTGTTCTCATAAAAAAAAAAAAAAACATATTTTTCATCTGAGAAGATATTGACGCAGAACATGATCAGAGCCCATTGCAGATCCACTCAGATTCATTCAGGTATTACATGCATTCACAAACAGACCCATGGTAGTTAAAAGGGGACACTACTCGACTCGTAGAGTGGATCCATGAAATTTGAACTGACTGACCAATCAGCTGCTAGTCGTACATCACAGAGCCTGGCGCTCTCACTAGCAAGAATAAAACAGGAGGCAAACAGAAAACAACTGAAGTTGTGAAAGAGCTTAAAGGCAAAAGAGTAGAGGGGTGCAGGGGAGTGAAAGGAAGGGAGATACACAATAGAGAGAGAGAAGATAGAGGAGTGAAAGGTATGGAGGGGTTTCACATCCCAGCACTGCTCTACCCCTTGTGCAGCCTGATAAAGACAGCAAAGCATTGTGGGAGACAGGAAGAGAAGAGGAATCTCTCTGATAACAACACACACAAAAAAAAACAACAAAAGACAAGCTGCAGATCAAAAGACTGACACATGAGCAAACACACACGCGCATGCAAGCACACAATCATAGTCTCTTTATCAGGTATGGCAGAGTGTTTACAGTTTAGGGACCAGCCCGGTGGTGGAACGCCCGAAACACGCCACACAGCAGCCCCGATAACATGCCACATCTAACTCACATTCCTGAAAAAGGAATACCTGTTGGTTCTGTTTCCCATTTTTGACATTTGAATTATAGACCTTAATTAAAAGAATTAAAAGATAATTTAAAAACTCCTAATATTGGACTCCCCTGCAGACATGTAGGCATTTTTAGTGAGAACATTGGTTGGTCTAAGTATAGTTTGACTGTGTGAATGTTTGATAAGCAAAGAGCAGGTATATATGTTGCAGTAAAAATATTTTTCTCTATCATCTCTCATTGAATGTTTAATTTAATTACCACAAGTATTTGGTTTAAAATGGCATCAAAGTATGAGGAAGGTGTGAGAGTTACACTTTCCAGTGCGTCCATCAGTAGTCAACATCTTTGTGAACATTAACACTGAATCTGCTGGCTCACACAAGGTGACTTTGCCCTGCAAAGGGGATGTGGAAACAGTCGTATTTTGGTTATTGAGAGACCCTGAAAATGCAAGGCAGAAAATTCTGATAAATAAGAAAAGAGCATAAATAGCTGAATCCAAGCTCAGAGTTTCTCGTTTTTGTTGTTACTTGGTATGATATTGGTCTTTTGAAGAGGAAACGTGTGGTCGCTGCTTCTTTTCCTCCTGTGCAGACACCTTGGGACTTCTTCTTCGGAGGCCCTCGGTTTTGCTTAAAACACAGACAACCAGTTGGCTGAAATGCTGTTTGGAAAAATCATTCTTAAAGTCTGTTTCAACCTTCTTTGGGTGCCAGATTGGCTGAGAAAGCACAGGCAGGAGGCCTCAGGCTTAGGAATGCAGAGTTTACAGCAGGTTACTTGACAGATAGGAACTGGATAAATATTACATGAGAGTAGAGTTTTGAGGGGACCACTCGGAAATGGTTCTTTGCTAAAGGATGGGAAAGAGTCAGAGCCAGTGGGAGTAAAGATAGATAAGGATATTAAGAAAGAAAGACATTAACACACTATTGCGCCAGTCTCTAACAAAGTACATCATTTCTGTGAATTTAATCAAAATGAGATACATTATCGCTTTTGTTTTCGCTTTTGTTTTCGTCAGAATAAAAGCAGTCTCTCCAATTAGATTTCTTTTTGTGTACAGTGGTAAATAATTGAAGTTGATCTTTTCACATGTTAATCTCATTATTAACAGTAAGATTTGTTCTGTGCCGCGTATTCCATATAAATATGCATATAAGCCTGCATTTGTGCATGTGTGTGCGGGTTGCTAGTATCAAGGGTGTGGGCGTATGGGGTGCAGAGGGAGCCCAAAGAATGACTTCATAGGTGATGTAATTCACCGGCTGGAGAGTTGGCAGTCCCTCCCAGATGGCTCGCCGGCTGCAAAAGAGGACAGATGAAGTTTTCTGAAAGGCTTGAGAGGGAGATAATGTTGTCTATGTGAGTGTGTTAGTGTGTTCATTGCAGTGTTGTGTTTTATTTGTAGGAACGCTGGACATCAGTCACAGTTCACATACTGCATGTCTGTCTGTTTCATCCTACTAAAGGGACAACCTGGGTGTGGTTCGGCACATTAAATCAAGTAATTTTGTTCATTTATTGAAGTGTGTGTACAAATCGGTCTCGGATACTATAAGGTGTCAATCCAAGAGAAGGATAGCACTGAATTTAAAGTCTACCTCTCACTGTACTAGCGCCGAAATCTTGAGAGTCGACTAATAGATAATGAATTAACAAAAAAATGTAATAATCTTTGTTTGTTTTAAGTAATTTAGCAAATAAAAATTCCCAACATTTGCTGGTGCCAGGTAAAACAGGCAATTGGAAAATGGCACTAAGGGCTGTGGCAACTTGCGATGGACAGTCATTGTTGTCTTGTCATTTTGTAGACTAAACAATAAATTGATTCAGTTCAAAAAGTAACTGATATACAGTATTAATCGATAATGAAAACACGTAGTACTTACAACTCAATTTTGTACAATGTGACACATACATGTAGCAGTCCAAGTATGTCAAAAAGTAAAGACAGATTTTTCAAATGCTGTTGGTTCCAGGTGTGTCATGAATTGTCAGAAATTACTGCCTAGAGCCTCCATGTGCTACATTTTGATTTCTATTGTTTTCAGGTGTAAACTTTCTAGAGTTGGATATAGCGCAATCTGTGTGTGTACTGTAAGTGTGTGTGTGTGTGTGTGTGTGTGTGTGTGTGTTTATGTGTGCTGCCATGATTTCATTCCAGGATGAACTTACTCAGGCTCGGCTCCAGGGACGTACATACTCGTGTTGCCAAAATGTTCATCATGCTTGTGGAAGGGACCTCTCCCTTCGCTTAAACTCTGTCTGATCTCCGCCAGTATGGATTCACGCTGTACAGAAATAATAACACAATCCATCTGCCAGATTGCTCCTTTCTGACTTTTGCCTATATTCCATTTACATTCCAACTGACAATACTCATTACAGTCGATGAAGATGTTCCTGTGCATCTTTTTCTACTTTACTTAAACTACAGGAATTCTACTGTCCTTGGTTTGTGCTGTAGGTGTGTGCAGACACTGATCCATTAACCAGCTGTGAGACATCAGAACGATTTCTCTCCCCTCAGAGAAAGGAAGAGGTACCAGAGGAAAGTGTTAGGGAGGCAGAGTTTTAGATTTGAGTGCTTGAAAGCCCCTCAGTCCCTCAAGATCCATCACTGTCCAGTCCGTTTTTCAATTATGTTCATCTGTGCTGCATGTTTTATTTAGTCATTTGTTATGTAGTGGGTGCTTCATGGATACACTTCAGGGCAGGAGAGGATAGAGAACTCTATTAGAAAGCTGCCTTTTGTCAATGGTTGCCTAAGCCTCTAAACTAACCAGACGGGAGACTTTTTTTCTCCTTCTTCTCAAATACATTGTGCAACTCTTAGTAACGAAATGCAAGGAAGAGCCTCAAAAGCACTACAGCTATTGAAAGTAAGCCTGACTGAATTCTGACAGTCCACATAATCGGTAGCAGCCTGATGGCTGATTGCAAGCTGATCAAAAATCCAATCCCTTAGTTCGCTGCGCCTGCCAAAACATAGGCAGCCATCAGATGGTCTATTAAAACACTCTACTGAGACATGATACAGTGATGCTCCTTTTGCCCTTTTGCCTTGACACAACATCCCACTTGGTGCCTAATCCACTTGAAATAAGTGTAACGCGTTCAAAACATGAGGCTAAAAGTTTACAAGGAGTGCATCCCGGTCACAACCCAAATCATTTGTAATAACTAAACTATCAAGCTCAGCAGTATTCAAACAATAGTCCTACCGGGCCAAAAATTACAGTAATAAGGTCAAACTCACGGTGGGCTCCCGCCAGGGCTCTCAGACCCCCAGGACCTGCTCGTTTCCACAGGCACTCCTCTCTCATCTTTCCCGGCATCAGGGAACCTAATCTCCCTCCTCAACCCCTAACCTCCCCCAGGCACATGAGGGATTGAGAGAATGGACCAGGAATGTGACTGACCCCTCCTTCTCCTCCTTCCTTGATAGTGTTACGACCCCTGTTACAATGCAGCACATATCCGTGTAATATAATAAGTCATTTTTACCTTGCACTTAAAAATAGAATCTTCTTTAAATGACAGCCATTGATCTGTCAGTGAGGTGAGGTGTTTCACTTGTGTCCGATGCAAGTATTACAGGTAATCTTCTCGGTACTGGATACTTGATACTTCAGCAATTTTCCTTGTTCCACCTTGACTGAAGTTACCGGCATTTGTTTGGATAAAAGTCCACAGCTAAAATTGTTGTGGAAACAACTGGAATTATCTCACTCCGCTGGCGGTTTTGGGAAAAATTAGATTTACACACTCAGTTGAGATTAAATTACCTGTTGAGATTTTTTTGAGTGTAGATTTAAGCACAACTTAATGGATCTCTGCCAAATCCTAATGTTAAACAGAGCTGTGCATGAGACTGAGGTAAGGAAGCTGGATAAGCAGCCAGGAACAGCATGACGGATAAGAGCAGCATTTTTGGTCAAGTTCTCATGAAATACAGAAATACAGCTGGGTAGGGAATGGGAACCCTCTCTTTTGGCATCTGGCAAGATGGGCCACTTTTTGGGGTCAAGCAAGATTTGGGCTTGGTATTTTTATCAACAACATATTGTTTTTTTTAAAACTTCTCTCCACTGTTTGGTACAAAGCTTCATCATAGACTCACTTTGAATACATAAAATCATTAAGGAGATGCTTCAAAGTTTACATCCCTGTCAGAGCTGACGAGCCGACAGGTCCTTTTCTCTTAGACCTGTTTGTTACTGTGGACCATTTCAAAGGCCTTTTTATGCTCCAGGATGGGGCTCTTTAGATCTCCATCTCCCCATTTTTAAAATCCATTCTGTACTGCAAGACAAGATGATGTATAACAACAACTGGAATGCCAAATAGGTAGTGCAAATATTTCAGGATTGCAAAGAAAAGTGAAGACAAGTATAACAGATGGCAAAGACTGGCTATACATAACTCTTCTGGAAGCTGGTGTCGCTGCACTTCACCCATATTTAAAAGCACCCTTCTTGTCATCGGTCATAGGACATAAGACTTTAACTGGACAGCTAGGAAGGCCAACAGTAATAGTAGGACACATATTCAGATCTCAGATAGGATTTGTAGCTGGTTTTGTGCAAGATAATACTGATTTTCTGGACCTCCTCTCTCAATGCTGAGAGCTGCCGTCATGCTCCTCCCTTGTTTTAGAGCAAAAAATAAACAAAAGGTAGTAACACAATACCTGAATCTGAGATTTCACAGCCACAGCGTTCATCTCATCACACTACATCACGTAATGTACGGACATAATCGGAACAAGAAAAGGCGGAAAGGCTGCTGGACAGACTGTGCAGAGTACAGAATGAAGTGTAACTCGAGGAAACATGCAAAAGGAAGAGGAAACAGTGATGTCAAGAAATGACTGTTTCCTGTCCAACATTCTTATCCATCCCTCCGGCCCACACGCAAACTGGAGGAGGGGTGGGATGGGGGCTCACAGGGAAAGAAGTTTGGGGGGGGGGGGTTTGAGAGGGAGACGGATTAAGGACTGGAGTGTGGATATTGGGGAGAAAACAGGAGGCTATGAAAGGATGAGAAAAGAATTTAAAAATGGAGAAGAAAAGAGAAGTACTGCATGAAAAATCTCTATGATCTCTGGCAGTGTCACACACTCGCAACCCTCGTTTCCCTTTCCTCCAATTATTTCAACATCATCATACCCAGTTCTTGGAGGAGTAGGAGGTGTTTTTTCTTCTGTGCTGTCCGATGATGTCATGCACCTCTTTAGAGGCTACAAAAGGCCCCTCTGCCCACGCAGCCCCCCCAACCCCCTCACCCGCCTGAGCATTCAAGACCCCTCCTCAAACATTCCTCAACTCAGGCACGTTTTCTGATTTATCGAGGTATGTGGGGCGTCACCCCCACATACTTGGCCCCGTGTTATGAAGGCTTAAGTTTATGAGACTCCAGTTTATGAGCTGCTGTGATTCAAGTCTGTTTCAACCAAATTACTGTTTAATCAATTTAAGAAATAATCATATTCCACTCAGTCTGACCGTTCCATTTACCATTTCTTTATCAGCTAGCTTCAGCTATGTGATATTTACAGTGTGTGAAATATTCATTTTCATGTGGCTGCACCAGATGTCTTGTGATTAATTTTATACACAAGTTCAACCTGACACACAGTATTCGGGATCTCCACTCAAACTGTGAGTTAACGCGATAATTGAGTTCATTGATCAGTTGATTGACAGAAAAACAAACTGACAACTACTTTGAACAATCAATTAATTGTTCTTTGGGTGTTTACTAATAGCTTGGGTTTTGGACTGTGGGTCAGGCAAAACAAGACATTTTAAAATGACACAATGGGAAGTTGCGTTTTTTGTGCTAAAACTCTACTGAGCAAATGATTAATTGAAAAATAATAAATTACAGCTCTACTCAAGTTTAAAATGAAGTACTGTGGGTTCGAACAGTGTTTGGCTGCAGACCATTAGTTTGCAGGTATGCAGGGTTCGAGTGATCAAATTAGCACTGAGACCAAAAGGGATAAGAGAGAAGAAAAAAGATTTATGTGAATTTAGAGAATTACACCAGTGGTTTTATTTGGTCTTCTTTGCTGCATAGTAATGAAGGAATATATCATCCAAATGTGATTCTATTACAATGAAGGTCTAAGGCATACAGTAGAGCCATTAGTGATATCAGGACAAGGTAACATATAGACACACTTGTCAGCAGGATAAGTTCAGAGCTGGTTATTGTTTTCTCAGATGTTTTTTGGGTTTTTTTTTTTTTTGGATAATAATCAAAAAGATATTTGAAAAAGCCTTGTCCTGTAACTGTGGGATGAATCACATGGATTCTCTCCAGAAGTATTTCCCATACAGCTCAGTGCAGCCCGAAGCGATGCGTGTGCCTAAATTAAAATCTCTGTATGCATGGAAGTCCAGGAATGTGACTGATGTACATGAGTCATATGAAGGAAGTTGGGAGGTGAAAAGGAAGATGTGGACCGACCCAATGGAGGTGCTCTCATCCGACTCCTGAATTCCCTTCACGCTGACTCACTGCCCACTCAGCTTAATGTACTGTAATAGTAGACATTATGTTGCATAGTACCAATCGTGAAAAACCAACCACATGACTCACTGTGATAACAGAAAGCTGGCATGTCAAAATGGAATTCTTTGTAAATGACTGTCATGAAAATGGATGAGTCCTTCATTATACAACAATAGGAATTCACTTTTAATTTGCTGATACTTAATAATGCATAGATGGAATTAAATTATATACTTATGTAACTAAGGTACCAAGACTAGCTAATAGACCAGAAGAAAAAAAAAAAGAAAAAGCAAGCATTTATCCGTAATGTTATAAAGATTCTTTTATTATCCCTTGGAACATTTCTCCCGAATATAGTATATCTCATTAGATTTGTTACTATCTTCTCTCCTTCTGCCTCCACTCCTGTTTTTCTCAGTCTTGGCTGCTCTGATAATAAACCATGAAGCTTTTCCATTCATGGACAAAGACCTTGGTATTCACGTCCTTCTCCGTTCAGTGGATCTGAAGAAACTCACAGGAAGTGGTGTCAAATGAAGAGAAAATAAGATGGTTTGGTTTTTTTGTCCATGTTTTGCTTGACCCTGGGCTGTCTTGTTTTGACCCAGTTTGATCTTAAATGATGTTCGTTTGGTTGTGTATTGGACATTTAGGGGGTTTAAAAGCTAACGGTAAACACTGAAACTGACTTGTTGCTTGATTTTTGAGACTAGACTTGTTATAGACCACATTTTAAAGCATGCACATACACACCTTTGGGTTGGGGGCTGCTTTCAGACGGTACTTGATTACTGCTGTTATCACCTATTTGGGAGCCCTCTAGATGGAATTCACACATTCCTCCGGGACAATACTGAAGTGTGACATATCTGATTATGCTGGTATGTACCTGAGGATTTATCTGCATTCCCTGTACTCCCCCCACCCCCCAAGACAAAAGCTGAATTAAATGTGTCTGTATTGGAGTAGTTGAGAGGGGCCTATTAACATTCAGAGGGGGCAGGCGGCAACTCGATTACACCCCCACCCATAGTTTGGGTTAAGGCCCTTGGTATGAACTCCTCAAACAGTGACATGTTTGAGGAGTTTTTGGACTGTGCAGTGATCTAAGTTTGTCCATTTTATCAATTTTGCTTTAGAGAAAAAAAAAATCAGCCCTTTCCAGTTTAGAACAGATGGGGACTCTCTCCATTTGTCCAACTAAAATCCTGACATTCTCTCTGGTTTGCCTCTGTCAACATTCCCTCCTACATGACTATTGACAAGAGCCATGAGATAAGGGGGGAGAGCCCTGTTGCCTCCTGAAAAAGGGAGTAGAGGGGAGAAAAGGTGGTATCCAGTCGCTTTAAAAAAAAGTGTGTGAGAAACTGTCATTTGAGGGCACAAGTGGTTATTAAGGAGAGAGAGGGAGACAGTACAGCCCCCCCCCAGCCCTCCAAAGAAACAATGTGTATTTGTGTGTGTGTAACAGGGTGGGGGCTGGCAGGTTGGAGGGGTTATATGGAGTTTGAACATGTACAATAGTCGGCGACAAATGCTTCCTTGAGAGATCACATGATGGGCTCTAGTCATCATGGGTGAACGCTGAGCTCCGAGTGAGGGAGAGTGGATAAGGAAGGAGGAGGAAGAGGAGGAGAGGGAGAGGGTGGTGGTGGTGGTGGTGGTGGTGGTGGTGGTGGGAGGGCGGCTCATTCAGAACAGCTGAAGAAAGGAGAGGGGGGTGGGAGGAAGAGGGAGGCAGGGGTGGTCCCAACATGACATGTGTGTCAGTCTGTTGAAATGTGTGTGGAGCCCTCTTTTCTGTTCATACTGACCGAGAAGTGCTGGAAGAGAGAGTGAGAACGAGAGACAGCTCCTGCCCTCAAGACTGAGTTTAACAGTTAAGGAAGAGTCAACCCAAAGAAACAAATCTCAGATTTTACTGAGTGTGCAGACAAGTGAAGGGGAACAATACAAAGACTAAATAGAATACTTTTTTTTTAAATATTTTTTTGATCATCTAAGTTTTTTTGGTATCTTTTTTATTTTTGTGATTTTTTTGGAGAAAGGATTTTTGGACTTTTACCAATGCTTGGAACAATTACTCTAACAGGTAGGCAAAAGGCCTAATTTATAACTTTTTTTACAATGTCGGGCATCTAATTTATTACCATATATATATGCAACTTTGTGGCTGCTCTTATGGGCTTGTACCAACGTTAAGTTAAAACTTTGACTTTTCATAATTTTTGCCGGCTGTTAGTCATTTATTTAGAATATATTGAAAACCAAAGCAATGGTATCTTCTTACATGAATGAACGCAGCTGAAGGCATTGTTGTCTTGAGGGTGTGGTTAGTTTACATTGCGGTTTGTAGATGTCCTGGCACAAGTAAGTGATTTCAGTTGGAGATGGTTTTGCTTTGACCACTGCAGAGGCTCATTGTGTAAAAAGTAAAATAATGCTTAACTCTTGTATTTTTCACATTTCATGATGTTTAAACTGTTTTTGAGCTCTAGTTGTTGAGTGTTCATTCCTCTTTCTTGTGCATCACCAGTGGTTTTGTAGAATGTGTGTAAGAACAAGTCCCGGTATTTGCAAACCATCCCCTTTCAAAGTGGCTCTGTAGTAAAAACTAGTTTATCCACTGTACTAACAAATACCATTCACAGCGGTGTAACCACCTCTGCCCCACACCAACTGCACTAAACTCTGGAATATATAACCCATACAACTGCCCAAGAATTTGTGACAGCTGCCAGATAGAAATATATGAAGATGCATTCACAGAAATATTTTCAAAGTCTGCTTTTAGCTCATGTCACCAGTCGAGCCAGGTCCCAATGTCCTGTCATGTGAAGCAATTCATTAGATTAGAGTGGGATCCTAATTCCCAGTGGGGTTATTCAACTTAGCCGCAGAAGACAGTGAGGGTGGAGAGGGAGGTATATGGAATTAATTACATGCCAAGACCCATTCTTCTTCAGGCCTTATAGCTGGAGGTGATGGTTGAAATGGAGCAGGGCTTGGATATTTTGCTTCACGCTGACCTCAGGTTTTGGGTTTCAGTATATGTCTGGAATGCCAAAACACTGATATTAATAGGTAAACATTTGTGTTTTCTATATTTTCCTTTGAGCTAGTACAGCATACAGTTACTTGACTATGACTTGATGTTAATTAGATAACAAATACGTATTTGGTGTAAAGGTGGTTGTTATTAGTGCTATGACTGTTGATGTGTAGGGTCCCCTGGAGCCACTGAGACACTGTGACCACACCTTTGATACAGAGAGGAGGCGCTAGTAGGGGTTCTGTTGGGGGAGGGTACGGGGTTGTCTCCTTGCCCTGTTTTTTAACTGACTTCTTTTGTTTAAAGGGCTTCTGCGCTAGACAACAATAATTATAACAAGGATTTGCATATATTTGGAAAAGTTTGTAGATAGTGCCCAAGAAGAATAGCTGCCATTCAGCTGTCAAACCCCACCCCCCCTTACAACCATAGTAGTGGTGAAACCGCCACAAAAGAAACATTATCTGATCTCACTGGAGTAGATTTACAACGTTTGCTTTTTTGGCTGTGGCGATGATATTTAATACGAGAGCATCGCCTTACCGCATGCTCTCACACTCACATATAAACAAAACCTGTCTCCAGCAGACAGAAGCATTTCACCTATGAATGTGTGTTTCTGAGATATGTAACACCCTCTAAAGTGAGTTAAAGTTTCAGCCTCAGGGAAGCCCCAGCTGCACACCCCCTTTAACCCTGTCCCATCATCTCTTAACTGTCCCCTACTCACCCCCTGTAGCCTCAACTCTCACACTCACATTCTTTCTGGTACAGTCGTTATTAAAGACACCCGCCCTCCCTCCTCAGATTTACTCCTTCTCCAAACCAAATCAGTCTAGGGATGTTAACAGTTGTGTGTCAGTTTAAAAAAAAAAAAAAAGTTGGGCCGGAAAACAAAGATCAAAAAGACATGAGAGATGCCAGTAGTCTGTTAAATCAACATGGTTCCCGTTTTATTATCCATTCCTATACACACAGACACACAAACAAACACACACAGATGCCTTCACACAAAAACTCTTCAATCCACCAGAACTTTCTGGAGAACAGCTTAGACGAACTGGTGTCATTATGTACACTAACACGCATTTACTATTTAGGCAGCTGAGCTGAACTCAATGGCAGCCAATTAAAAGCCTGGGTTTCATATCAGATAAACATTTGCTTGCTGACTTGTGCTTATATGATGTTTGTGGTGTTTCTGGTCCTGACTCACTTGCATAACAGTGTGATTGGACAAGTACCCTGAAAATAACACGTATGTGAGACGGACCCCACTGCCATGTGACACTCATGTATCTTATATATTGCCCAAGTCCTGTCTATATTTATGTTTACATCAATTTGGTAAAGTCAGCAAACCGCAAACTGCCGTATGTCCTGATAATCAGAAAGTTGGCTAACCCCCTTCTTTTATTTCGGGGGCCAGAGAGGGTTAGGGGGCTATTGTGTTTGCATGAGTGTGTGCCTTGGGAAGGGGGTGGGTCCCCATCCATCCTGCTGTGGCGGAATTTGGGTCAAGGGGATTGGGACTTATTTTAAGGAGGGGTAGGAGAGGCCTGTATTGTTTGGTTTGAATCCTGTACGGGAGCAGATGAGATGCAGTTTAACTGAAAAAAAAAAAAACATTCTTTAAGTCCCCTGGCATTTAAATGCAGGTTATGTTTAGAGCACCCTAAAATAATTTCCACAAACATGCAGCGAGCAACATAGCTCAAATTCCTCTCAAATCAAATCTATACATAAGATATGGGCGTGCCCCGCTAACATAATTAGTATATGAAAGCGCTTCTTTATTGTATCACACAAATTTAGTGTGAAGTGCAGCAGTGTTTGGCGAATGTTTTACCTAATTATTTCAATTGGTGAGATAAACTGTTAAATATCACTTTTTCTATTTTAAAGCTGAAATATTCCGAGAATGCAGCGCTACAGAGTTGAAGCTTCATGCCTATGATTTAGGTAAAGGATGTGGACAGATGTGGGCACACAGCTTTACATTTTTGTGTGTGAACACTTCTTTCACGAATATGGAAAGATTTACCAGCTGAATAAAATTTTCATAGAAGATAGCATATTGAAAATTATTTTACCCTTAATTTTTTACTGTATTTGTCTTGAATTATAAAAAGTAATTTGAAACATTTTATAGTTAATAGTTGTATAGTAGTTTGATGTGCGTTTTGTTAGTGACAGACAGATACAAAGAGTAGGGGGTACATCTCAACATAGTTCCCATAATGTGCATGGTTTTTCGGCAATGCGTATGCATCTTTGTGTTTCCCAGTGTATGTAATCTGGTAAACTGATATCTAAGCATTAAAAGTCCCGGGAATTTGTTTTGAGAGTCCAGTGGTATCAAATGTGAGGTTTTCCAGACTGTGGTGAGATCTGAGTAGAAAGGGGAAAAAAAGAAGAAAAGCCAAAGACGCTGGTAGTTCGTCATCCCCCTACGCCTTCCTCTGTCAAAACACAGAAAGACGGTGTCTCTTATCCCAGCTGTTAGCATGTAATTTGTCTTATATTTGTATGAATACCAAGGAATTACTCACGATAATGGAATAATTGTTCTTTTTGACCGTCAAAAGAAACTAGAAGTGGGTCACACGCTGCACCAATTGCAAGGTTGCGTTGTAGGTCCACAAATTGGCAATAGCATTACTCTCATTTGGCGACATTTTCTATGTATCTCCGTTTAGGTCATTAATGTTTTATTTGTGTCAAGGCCAAAACTTTCATTCCTTTGGCACGTTTACGTAGCACGGGTTAAACAGGACCAAAGTGTAATCTGATAATAATAAAGTAGTCTTATGCTTGATAAAATCATCTCAGAGGGTCAGGATCTCAGTAAATACTTTCTGTACAGCATCTCTAATTATCTGCAGATGGCAAAGAGACTTTCATTGATGATATAAAAATCTCATTTGTTTTTAATGTAGTTTCTCCTCAGGGTAATGACATAGAAATTTTTATTGAACTCAATGATTTATGCTGTTTGGGCCAGTGAGTTGATTTCCTCATCATTACTTGAATTTGTTGAATTGAATGGTCAAAGCATTTTATATGAATATCATGTGAATGTTGTCACTGATCTTTCTGTAGCAGAGTATGAGCTGTAAAGGGAAGTAGTAAAACTTAAGTGAGAAATCTTATCAAAATCTAACTGAGAGTTCTTTCTTTTCTAGTTGGCCAGCCTGATGGTGTGTCTGTGGCTCAGAAGGAGGAGGCTCCTGAGACTATGGGCACCATCCAGGATGAAGTGGCTCCTCAAGTGAATGGTGAGAAAGAGGAGAAAGAGTCTCATGATGCCGATGACATCTCCCCTGTAGAGGAGAAGGCAGCGGATGAGAAACCTAATGATGCCAGTGAAGTGGGCTTCAAGAAGATCTTCCGCTTTGTGGGCTTTAAGTTCACGCTGAAAAAGGACAAGAGTGACGAAAAAGACCCTGTGAAGCTAGTGATAGTCAAAGATAAAGAAGGAGAGGAGGTTAGTGGGACTGATGAACCCACAAAGGAGGAGGAGGAGGCTCTCACTGCTGAAGAGACGAGTTCAGCTGAAGAAAAGGAAGTTGACACAGAGGCACCTACTGTTGAAGCAGAACTCAATAATGATAATACTGACAAAGCTGAAACCAATGATACCCCTGCTAAAGGCATTGCTGCTGAAGCTACCGATGAAACAGTAAAGGCGGAAGGAGCCGAGAAGGAAGAAGAGTCTGCTCCACCCTCTCAGGACACCACCATGTCCCCCTTCAGAAAGCTCTTCATTGCAGGAATCTTCTCTAACCTGCGAAAGAAGGCCAGCATCAAGAAGACAAAAGAGGAAGAGGAGAAAGAGGCAGCTGTTGATGAGGAGAACGCTAAGACAGAGGAAACTCCTGCTGCACTGGATGAAAAGAAGGAAAAGGCCGGGGCGGAGCAGGATATCAAGGAGGAGGCACCAGCAAGTCCTGAGGAAGAAAAATCTGAGCCCAAGGAGGATACACCAGTTATTCCTGAGGAAGCAAAATCACAGGCAAGCCCAGTGCCTGAGGTAACTGTCGAAACCCCTGCTCCTAAAGCAGCCACTAATGATGAGACCAAACAAGAAGAGGAAAAGGCAGAAGGTAGTGCAGAAGAGGAGAAGGCTCCTGCAGAGGTGTCATCTGAGGCTGAGCTGTTATCATCACAGGAGAAGGCAAAGCCCCAGGGAAGCCCACTGAAGAAACTTTTCACAGGAGCTGGCTTGAAGAAGCTGTCAACTAAGAAAAAGAGGAACAAGACAGATACTGACAGCAAACTGACTGAGTCTGGGGAGCTGGGAGCTGAGCAACTTCAGTCCTCGACTGAGTCAGCAGAGGCTCCCCAAGCTGACAGTGGGCCCTCATCTCCAGAGGAGTCAGGAGAGCATGTAATTGCTGTTGAGGTGACCCAGAATGGGTCTAGCCAAGAGACTGAAGGTGAAGTTGCCTCTGATGGAGAGAAGAAAAAAGAGGGGATTGTTGCCTGGTCCTCCTTCAAGAAACTAGTAACACCCAAGAAACTTGTGAAAAGGTCGTCTGAGAGCGAAGATGAAGCCACAGGTGAGAAACCAGTAAAGTCAGCTACGCTGTCCTCTTCTGAGGGTGCTGCATTAGCAGATAACAGTGTTGAGGAGGAGACTAAGGAGGAAAAGCCGATTGAGGAAGAACCAAAGACTGAAAACACTGAAAAACTGGTCAGCAGCACTGAGGAGCCCAAAAAGAAAATGGACACCTCTGTCTCGTGGGAGGCCCTGATGTGTATGGGTGGAGCCAAAAAGAGGACAAGGAGGACCTCTGATTCTGAGGATGAGGAGACCAAGATTGAAGAGGAAGCAGCAGCAGCAGGAGCAGCAGCAGCAGCAGCAGCGGCAGTGGCAGCAACAGCAGCAGTAGAAGGGGAACAGGAGGGCAAAACCGAGGCTGCCATTGTCACTTCCCAAAATACAGACATTGAAAAAGAAGTTGTTTCCTCCCCTGAACCTTTAAGCAGCCCCCCTGAGAGAGAATCTGCCTGGGACACACTGAAACGCTTAGTTCTGTCAAAGAATAAGGCCAAAGTTGAGGAAAAGCCTGAGGAGAGTGCAGACCAAGCCCAGTCAGACAGTGAAGCACCAAAAGATGAGTCATCTTTCTCTTTGAGGAAGTTCTTCCCTGGACGCAGGAAGAAGAAGTCTGAAAAACAAGCCTCCACTGAACTGTGCTCAGGTGAGGAGGACTCTGAAACCCCAGCTGTCGTTCCTCTTTCAGAGTATGACAAGCAAGTTGAGGCTGAACAGGAAGCGGCGGCAGAACCAGCTGCAGTCCAGATTAGAGTGTCCTCTGAAGATAGATCCCCCTCATGGATTCCAGCCACTGTTGAAGACTCTGATGATAAACACGATCAGCTGAGTGACATCCCAGAGGAGGCAGAGAATGCTGCCACGCCAAAGTCTGTTGACACTGACACTGCAGAGGATGAAACTGAGGACCAGGCTATGCTGTCCCCTAAAGCTCCAGGTCGCATGGGGCGTAGGCTGTCGACAGCTGAAGTTAAGCCCGTCGCCCCAGCTCCAGCTGCAGTAACAACCCCTGTTCCGCAGGGACCCAAATTGGAAAGCGCCAAGGAGATTGTGGGGGGTATTGAGGCCCAAATCAGTGAAATTCCAACCCAGACATCTGTGACTGTTGAAGAGGTACCAGTACAGGTAGCTTCTGAAACAACTGAGTATGAACCATTAACTGAGAATGCAGAATCTAAGGAGAATACCATCCTGGAGCGACATACTCGTAATGAGGCCATGGCTATCTGCACTGGCCTAGGCACCAAGGAGATTGCCAAAGTAGCTCTGGAGAAGCCTGTGATGCCCCTTGCAGAGTGTGTGGCTGTGGTCCGTGATGCTCTGAGCACAGAAGTGTCAGTGGTAGAGAAGCCAGCAAGGACAGAGGAAGCCATTGTTGGAGAAGATGCAGTGCTAAAGGCCCAAGTGCACCAAGTAGAAACCACTGAACTTGAGCCTGTTGTTGGGAATTCCTTGAGTGAAGTGGCTGACATTCAATCCGCCACAGTGAGCTATGAAGCCGAGATTGAGAAGGTTGGAGTCATCAGCACTGTTCTTGAGCAGTCTGAGTTCGTTCAGGCCACTACCTTGAGCGAGAACTCTCCTAGAACTGTAATAGTCAGTGCTATTACACCAACAGCTGAAACAGCTGTTTGTACAACAAGCGCAGAAGTCAGTGAGCCAACTGTAGAGTCCAAGGAAGTGAACATGGACATGGAGCAGCTTTCTGCCACTGAAGAAAATACAGCTATAAAAGAGGTAGTTCAGCTCTTGACTCAGGAGTTATCTTCTACTATATGTGAAACTACAAAAAACATTATCACAGAGGAGACTGAGCCAGCCATCCCTATAGTCATACCAAGTGAGGAGGTTCCTGTTATCACAGAAAAAGTGGATGTTGTAAGCCTGCTCAGTGTGGAGTCTGACCAAGTGCAAAATGTATCAGAGCCAGTTGGTTATAAGCCGAACCAGGTGCAGGAAACCGATAAGAAGCGTACAGCTGTAGAGACTGTGGAGTCCACTACGGTTCAAACAGGAGAGACCAGTGCAGTCACTGAGTCGGCCAGCAAGAAGATGGAAGAAATCAAGGAGGATGTGCGACAAGCCAGTGAGATTGAGGCTCAGAGCATGGTCACTGCCCAGCCTGCCATTCAGGATAAAATGGATAAAATTTCAAAAGACACGTCTAAACCAAAAAAAACCATCACCCCAACTCCAGTCCAGGCAATAGCAACAACAGAGAAAGAGATTGAGATCACAACTGAGACCCCTGTTATCATTAAAGCCCCTGTTACTGTCATTTGTGAAAAACCAGCACCAAAGTTACCTCAGGCACTTCATGTTGCCATGGAGGTTATTGACACCATCCCAATAGAGGTCACAGAGATCCTTGATGACTCTGTAGAAGAGGAGGAGAAGAAACCAGAGGAAGAGCTGAAGCAAGCAGTTGAGGTAAAAGTAAGTGAAGAAACTGTTGTAGTGGAAGAAGTCATAGAGAGTCGGAGTGGTGAAGAGCTTGAACAGGTCAAGGAGGAACAGTGCAAAGATGAAGCAGAGGTTCAGGAACCAGATGTAAAAGAAGCAGCTGAGGAAGTGAAACCACAATCAGAGGAAAATAAGCCAGAGGCCCCTTCTGAGGAAAACAAAGAGAAAGTGCTTGAGATCCACATGCCAGTCCAGGTGGTCCTGCAGACAGCGCAGGTGGTTGAGGACCCATCAGTGGAAGAAGAGGCTGTGGAAGAGTTTGGCAGCAATGGTCCCATGGTTGAAGACACCAGTATAAATACTAACAGCCCTGCAAGTGCAAAGAAACGCTCAACACTGTCAGAGGAAGCTCAAGGGACAGCCTCAGGAGAAGTCCCTGCTGCCAGCCAAGTCACAGAGCCAGCAGCCAGCCAGACAGAGGCAGAGAAAACAGCATCGGGAAAGTGCGTAGAAGTGATGGCGCAGGTGATCGAAGTGATTGAGGAGGCTGTGAAGGATATCGAACCTCTGTCCACAGAGATCACAACTGCATCATGAGCAGGTGAAACTGATCTAAAAACTCTGATACATGTTTGAATGTTTTATGAAAATCAATTTGGAGGTGATCAAAAGTAATCTCAAGTTCTAAAAAAAATTTTTTAAGTAGTGTTTTTTAGTTTTTCTGTGCTGGAAAAAATGGTGATGGAAATGTAAGGAATGAAAAAATGTAGTTATTTTAAAAATTCCTTTGTTGGCCTATCATACAATCTTCTCATAGTGGCTTTTTCGAAACATCAATGGGCCCTACTTTTATTAGGGAGAAAGGGAGGGGATTTGCCCACTGACCAGATGAAAAAGCTTTTGTTCGGGCTATGAGTAACCAGGGGACCTTTGATATCAGAGCAGGAATGCCGCTGTTGACCCCTTCTTTGTAGGCCAGGGTCTTAAAGGGAAGCGGTGTCTGAGGGGCAGATGAACTTGTGCTGAAAGACTGATTATGATTCCTTCACTCCCTTCTCCTGTTTTCCTTCTATCACAGGCTCAGTAAGGAGTCAAGAAACCATGTCAGAGTGCGCATTTGTTAGATTCGGTTACAAAGCTTCAAAGAGCTCAAATATAGGTTTTTTTCAGTTGCTTTGATTGAATTATATTTTCAGTATGTCCAGAGGGATGTTTTAGTGACAGTGTCTGAAATTGCCTTATATAACCAATGAAGAGGAGGAAGAAACTGGGCGTAGTTCAATTTTATACTTATTAAGCAGACATGAAGTTCTGCAGCAGAGGCGAATCTGGAGAGGAACAGAAATGGTAGAGAACAGCAGGAAAGAGCTTAGTGAGTTACAGCAGCTTAATAGCAGCAGAGGTACAGCAGCCCTCTCACAGTAAGTGTGTGCTGGATAATATAAACATACTTCAAGAGGCATAAAAGGACAAATGAAAGATGAAGGTTGGAAACATCAAACATTAAAATAGAAAACCAAAAACTAAAAGAAGGAATACGAAATGGAGAATGTTGTAAGGGAATTAAAGTAATTAAGGAATCATGGTTTATGTGCACAGTATATAAATAACTTACATGTTATGTGGTACCTGTTTCTCTATCTATTTACTGACACTGCCATATACAATATACAGTACATATAAAAAAAAGTTAAGGTATGAACTGATAGGAGTCTGGAAAAGGTTGGACAAGGTTGTTTCTAGCAGGCTAGGAAAAAGGCACATCTTGGATCACAGAGGAGCTGAATATCTTTATTGACATTTATTGAATGACTAAATTGAACTAATGATTTGCTCCGTAAAGATCCTTTTTTCAGAGTATGAGTTCTTGTAATCTCAATCTCCGATGGTTTGTCTTTTCTTGTTCCTAATGTCTGTTTTTGTGCCTCTCCACCACAGCTGAAGCTACAAGACTAATGCCTGGGAGACACACTGTCTGGACCAGGAAATGAATGATAATGGAGAGAGAGAGAGAGAGAGCGAGAGAGAGAGAAAGAGAGAGAGAGAGAGAGAGAGAGAGGTAGAAAGAGAGTGGTCGGTGGTAACACGCTGATACTGGGCTTCACCCATCCTGCCCAAGTGACCGAGTGACTGAGCAACAGCTCTGCCATTCTCTTCCACCTGTTCTCCGACCCCATCCTGCGGCCCTGTCACAAAGACATGACGCCCCACCGACATATCCTCACCCACTCACTCACTCTCTCACGCACACTCACGCATGTTCTGGGCCTCAGAAGCATCCCATCTGGCTTGTAATTGGTGTGATGTATGTTCAATGTCTCAGTGACTTTCTGTTGCCCTTGCTGCATAAGTTGAGAGTCTGCAACCTGGTCGAGTGTGTATCCGTGCATTTATGCTTGTGTGCACGTTTGTGTGTACGTGTATAGTAGCGAGAGTGAGATGGCGTCAGAAGGTGAAGAGATGGAGGATTATTATCTTGTATATTGTATTTATATATCTCGAGTATTCTTTCATTCACCCCTAAGTTTTTATTTTTTAATTTTTTTGACCTGCTTTGTTATTGTGTGAACGTTGTTGCCTGTTTATAAATTCCAATATTAAGCTGTGAAACATTCGGTATTCTTTTGAGCAACATTATGATGTTGAGTTTGAAGGTTGATACGGAGAAAAATCTAAAAAAGTTTCCAGTAAGATTTACCAAAACAAATGTGAAACTGTTGCATGAAAGTGCCTCATGTGTCACAGCTTTAACTGTCATATTCAAAGATTATTTCAAGTATCTGTAGCAATTAGAACTAAACCATGGTACAAGTGTGATAATAGTGACTGCAGAAACAGGAATGCAGAGAGTATGATGATATCCACCAGAGATGCACATCTTTGACTTTTGACACATTCTCTCGTCACAATGTGTTCTTCACTCTGCATCCCGACTAAATGCCTAATAAGCTTCATGTAGATAAACAACCACTGTCTGATTTACTGTGAAAAAGACATTGTTGAACCGTGTTTCATGTAATAATACAATAAAATATTATTATAACACCCTCATTTGATCATGTGGCAGAGGTATTTGATAAGCAGTGATGTGTAAAGGATATGTATGCCAGTTTTGGACACTGGAAGAGTCAGACCGGGTAGGCACGTGCATGTAAGAAACACCTGCGAAGCATATCATGTTCACAGTGTTTGATGGCCATGTTTTCTGAATTAGTGTGTGACATGTATCATAATCAGCTTTCTTGATGAAAAGACAGTATGTTGACGCCCTCTGCTGTCTACAAAAAGTAGTACACCCTCTAGTCTTCAGTCATTTGTGTCATTTTGACTTCAACTGTATGTGTTAAAAAGGGTGATAAAGTAGGAAAACGGCCTTTGTTCTGTTCAGTCTTACGCTAAACCTGCACTATGTGGTGTTCTTCACCAAGCATGATAGCTCAGGTTCATTAAACTGGCAACAGGGAGAATGTAGTCACTTGGCTGTGGATTTAGAGAGGCACAGACTGCATGGGACCAGAAATAACAACAAAAGCTTATTTTACTCTTGATTTAAAAGCCAAATCGAGTTAGGATAAATCAGGGAGTCACAGTTTTTCCATTGCTCATAGGAAAGTTGTTTTTTTTAAGTTAAATTCTTAAAGCATTTACTCTACTGCTACTTTGATTCACTCGTCAAACCTAAGTCAGAAGGTCAGGGCTCATTTTGCAGTTTTGTTTAAAGGCAAAGTGAGAGATGTTATGGGATGGAGGAATGTCTGAAACATTCCTTGGCTCCAGTTTTACCACCAAAACAAACATGTGACTGCGGGTTACACTGGTATTTGTTTATTTCCCAACCAAATCTGGCGAAGTTGAACCGTGTAAGCCATTCGGATACCTTGAGAATTAATGGTGAGTGCTTCTGTAATCCATTCATTATAATTTGGGGGCTCACATCTCACTAAGCTTTACTACCAAACGAGAAAAAGATCAGGCGGTACAGACCCCTGTTAGGTCAGCTCTTCCCTTTACTTTGACTCTAGAGGGTGTGACGCATTCATGACACTTGCTTTATGTAAAATAATTGAATGAAAATGACAAAGTGAACTAAAGACTTTTGCTATTGTTGTATAATTTAAAGCATTTAGTTTGGGCACTCGCCCATCTTCAGTCCTCCCTGCTTTTTGTAACACACTTAACTATGAACCTTTTAACATTTGTACAGATTGTATACCTACTGTATTTACTTAAAAATCATATTGTTGTAATATTAACTCATAACCTGCAGCCATTTAGCATAATATTCATGTAGCATGGTCTTAATTTTCTTTTATATTTTCCAAGCTGTTAATAGTAAGGATGCAGAAACTTGTCTATATTTCATTCAATAAAGTTAAGAGAGAATTGTGTGCTTCGTATTAATTCCTGGATCTTTTAATACATAACCATTAAATAAATGGTTTATGACACGCTATAATGTAGTGGTAAGCACATATAAGTATTCTATAAGGACATTTTTAAGTGTTTGTCAACATCTATAATTCTTCTTGTAGACATCCAGAATTGGAGGCTTGTGCATAAACAGACATGAATGACAATTAAGTGAATCATAGTTGTAATAATATCAAATGTGTCTTCATAGAAGAAGTTATAATTGGTGACAAAAACACAAAAATGTCCTTAATATCTGCTTATAGCAACATTATTGTGCTATACACCGTTTAGTGAAGTGTTACAAGGCAAACATAAGTAAGTCGCCGGGTGCTGTGGTGTTGAGGTAAAGACCAGACAAAAACATACACAATTATAAAAAATGTATTTTTATTTCTTCACTGAAAAAACAAACAAAAAAACGAAGCAAAAAACAAAAAAAACAAAACAAAACTGTGTTTATACAGAAAATTACTCACATTCCTGAGAACACAGACTGATCACAGTAGATGTCAGATGGGCACTGGAGAGCAGGGTATTTTTGTGTGCACTCAAGTATCATGAGTTGGGTTCCTCACTAGTCCTGAAATTATTGTCTGGATTAACAACAGTGGACAAAAAAGACAATGTCAAACTTCTCATCTTCCTGAGATACTGAGATGTTTAAACACACACATCCAAAATGTGTCTTGAGTAACAAGACTGCTTCTACAGAAGAACAATACCTATAACTTGAACCGAAGAAGGATTTAAACTTTTCATAAAGCACGTTTCTGTGTATCAATTGAGCTCTGAGAAATGAATGTCAGTAGTACAGCATTTCAACTGCCTCGATAAACCCACATCGAGACAAGACACAAACACGAATCCTTCCGTTAGTCAACACTAAACACTTGTAAGATTAAATTCACAGATATTTGTGTTTTCATGTGAACTAAAATGTGACGGAATATTGGTTATATTCAAAAGATAGCAATGATGGTTTCATATTTGGCAACCACACAACCACATCAGTAAAAGATATCACCATTCAAATTTGATAAGATTTCCCCTTCATGTCAGACCTGAATAGACAATAAAGAAAAACAGCTCCATCTAACCAAACACTGGGCTCATTGCATCAGAGCAGCAACTGCTTTCTGGTACTTATCGTGGTAGGATTTAAAGTACAAAAAAAATCCCACCTACAACTAATTTAAACTGGGCCTCATCCTCCATGTCACAAAACTGTACTAGGCGATGAAGAATATGTGAAAATGGCTCAAAATAAAAACAGGAAAAAAGACAATGCATATCAAACATACTAGGGATGGGCACTTTTTCCACAAAATGCTTAAAACAATTTAAAGGTGGAAACAGGTCAATAAATCCAACAAAGACTACATTTAAAATATATATTTTTTACAATACACAATGAGCTTTTTTGTGGCTTAGTTAATCACTCATCTTTGAAGTTATATTAAAAATGATATAATTAAATCTTGTGAATTGTTAAACTGGTATCTACGGTGATCACTGCTGTTTCAGTTTGTAGGATAACAGGATACTAAAATTATTAGACTCAGATGCCTCACAGAAAGTTGGAAGACATGTTTTTGTAACTTTTTTTCTGATTTGGACAAAGTTAAAGAACACATGTAAATGTCCGATGGTCTACGATATTATCAATCTACAATACAGAGAAAATGTACTAGATTAGATAAATTGGGAAGATCCCAAACAATTTGTAGTTTTAGCAGCAAAAAAAAAGGTAACTAAATAATGATGCTTTATAGTTTTAAGTTCCTACTGGAAAGAACAATATTAAGGTTGAGACAGTTTTACAAGACTATCTCCAGGGAATTGTGAAAGATAGGATGGAGGAATAAGAAAAAACAAAAAATAAAAACCAAATTTCTATATTTCATGTTATCCTGGCACGTCGCAGTTAAATTGCAGGTTTGCAACAGGTATTGTTAAAATCATATAATCATATCACACTTGACAAGTTTTAACATGACAAATTATATAACTGCCTTCTCACTTCACATTTATTGGACATGTAAATACTTTTCACAATTTCCAGTCATCAGTAGTAGACGGAAAGTGTTTGCGTTATCCCAAAGAATTGATGTTGCTGTTAGTTATAATAAATAGCACCTTTAATATTCCCATAACACACGAGTCCAGACAGCCTGGTATATAGAGAGATATCACCTTGTTATTATATTTCTTGCAAATATCTTCTTATTAAAGCTGTCATCCCTGCCTGAGGTTACATTACCCCCACACTGACAAGTGAAACAGCGGAATTCTACTGCTTTAAACCTCTACATCCCATACATTTCATCGTTCATCTGCATATTTCATCTCCCACAAGGTTTTTTTTTTGTAATAAATGATAAATGTTGCCACAACTACTTTTTGTTTCTGATTTGGACAAAGTTAAAGAACACATGTAAATGCCCGATGGTCTACGATATTATCAGTCTCTACAATATTATCAATCTACAATACAGAGAAAATGTTTCCCCTCGCACAAAATGAGTGAGGTTAGCAATTACTACATATTTGACAATGGGAAAAGAGACATAAAACCCTCAATATTCTTTTTAATTATAACGTATCTTTAAAAACTCAAAAAATGATGATCAAGATCAGATTTAACTTAACATCTTGAAGAAATTAAGATAAATTTATCATGCCCATCCCTAATACATAGACTTTTAATGTTAATGTATTTCTGTTTTTAAAGATATTTGTCTACTAATATATATACACCTTTGCAATATAATGTATTCTTTGTAAATATAGCACTGTATATAAAATTAGAAAAAGCATGTCGAACAAAATTTAAGGGCTTTTAAGAGTAGACTGAAGCAAATTATAACAGACAAGATGTACAATATTGTACAGGACAGCCTCCCATCAAGGTACAGGTATGTGTGTCTGGGTGAAACATATTGCTTCTTCAATCAGTAACCAATAGGTTATACAACATAAGTAAAAATGAGAGATTAATAAAATAATCAAGGTGGCACAACTGTAAACACAATGACCTTTCTTGCTTGTGATGTGACCAATTTCTGGTCTCTTCCAACTCTTACGACGACGAACAATTGTGCTATAATATGCTGCAATCGGACAGGAATCATAACCACACTTAACTCAACAAAACACAGAACAAACAACTAAATGGCTGCAGAAAAGGGTGAAATGAATGGTCATTACATTACATTTCAAGATATTCATTCCGCTGAGCCAACACCCCAAGCAAAACATAAATGGAAGACAAATGTACTTTCCTACACATCGGGTGTCAACTCACAAAAGAGCACAGATTGTCTCAGGTCTGTGTGCTTTTAGCTGGAAATATAATCTATACCTGATCTGCAGAATAAGCCCCTCATTTATGACCATGTAGAAACAACTCTTCTGTGCAGCTGAAGGGCAACTGTTAGTAGTTTCCACTTCTTTCCCCTCCTCAAACCTAGCGCGGCCAACTCATCTCACAACATGCTGTCTCCTCCGGAACCGTCTCAGCTTCCTCTTCCTTTTATACCGAAAGTCTGGCATTGCAGCCTAACCAAAATGGTAGCTCTTACGAAGAAACAATGTGGTACAGACAGATGTGAGAGTCTACTACTGATGTACACCAGTAATAAAATAATGATATGAAACAAGGTAATAGTCCCTTCCTCTCCCTCATTGGTATTTAACTTAACTTTTAGCCAAATCTTACTTTTATTTGCTTTTCTAACGATGTTTGTTTGAACTCCTGAGAGCTATAGGCTATTTACTACAAATATTATGTCATACACAGGGTCAAAAAAATCCAAAATACTGTACTCAAAACCAAAACAGAAAAAAAACATTTTTAAGTAGATCGAGAATCTCCAACATACATACCCTGATTAACTTCAGCTTACGTATTAACCATAATTTAGAAAATAAACATACATGTTAAAAAGGACAGAAACACAGTTTTGGTACTACTCTACAAAGATCTCCTCAGTCTTTATGGGTTCTAATGGGGTGCCAGAGTTGGACAAATCAGAGCCTTCATCTTTGGAAAACTCTTCACGCTGGAGCAGCATCCCCGCCCCCGTGTTTCCCTGCAGTCCCACTAACCCCCCTTGGGTGAAGCACAGGTGTTTGATCACTTCGTTGGGACTGGAGAAGGTGGTCGCACAAATGTTACACTTGTAAGGCTTCGACGAGCCCAAGAACATGGCCTCCATCTGGCTGCTGTCGTCGCCTGCAGTGCACAGCTCCATGCTCTGTCGGTCCACCATGGTGTAGGTGTCGGCTCCCTGGTTCAGGCACACGTGGCGGGCCGCCTGGTTGGCCCGGCAGAAGCTCTTGCCACAAGCGCTGCATTTGAAGGGCTTTCCCGTGTGGATGTACATGTGTTCGCGCCAGTGGCTCTTCTGAATGAACTTGCGCCCACAGGTGGAGCACTCATACTTCCGTCGCTTCACTTCCCGGTCCAAGTCGGCACTCTCCAGGTTGTCGATGTCCGCAATGTCTGAGGGAGGTGGTGTGTCTGCCTGAGAATTCAACCCCCCCACCCCCCAGCTGGATGTGGATACCTCTGCTCGGGGAGAGTCCGAGTTGGTACCTGAAACAGGCATTTGCTCGCTGTCACTGATTATCTCGACTGCTGCAGTGGCGGCCGAGGCACTGGACTCCATCTTGCTTCCCTTAAGGACCCCCTCCAGCTCTAGCATGCTGTGTTCTCCAGTAATGACAGGTGAGAAGGCATTACTGGGCTCAGTCGGGGTCTGCTGAAGAGCCTGGGTGTGCTGCAGGAGGTGCTCCCTCAGCAGACATCTCTGGTTGAATCGGCTACTGCACAGATGACAGGAGTAATGCTTCCTAAAGGAGGAACTCCTCTTCATGATGCTGGGCTTCACATGGAGGATGGCACTGGCTGAGGACCCACCTGCACTTAGCAAGTCGGGTCCCCCGTCCTCGGCTGCAGGCTTAGAGCCACTTGTTGAGGCCTCTGTGTCTGGGGGTGAGGAAGCCGGCTTGGACGGTAAGGAATTGCTGTATGAAGCTGTGGCAGCCGGCGTGGATGGATACTTCCCCTCTGACATGAGCTGCTCGACGTCAAAAGGTGAGGACAGCTGCCGTCGAGCAGGCAGTCTGGCTGATAGTGCCACCTGTTGGTCAGAGATCTGGATGCCATAGAGGGAGGTGGAGAGGTTGATGCTGTGCTCAGGGTGTGAATACACTGAGTGACTGGCCTCCTGCAAGAGTGGATAGGCATGCAGGAATCTGACCCCCTGCTCCAGCCGTGCAGGATCTATCAGCTGGGGTGCAAGCTTGCCTGTGTACATCAGGTTGAGGAGGTAGCTGAAGATATCTGGCTGTATGTCAGCAGCCTTCAGGCGCACACAGTCACTGAAAAACAAACAGATCACAGTTAACTAGTGAGAAATGATGTGGGAGGTTTTGATAATGTTAGATGACGTTGTGCATTATCAAACGTAGCACTGCACTGGTTGAACAGGTTTCAGCTATCAACAGAAGAGGACAACACGGAGAAGTGATTGCTCTTCATTTCTTTCTTTTTTGTCAATGTTATTTCGCCATGTTACCTGTAAGTTTTGGCATCAGAATTTGGAGTTAGGTAAAAATTTCTGATGTGACCACCTTAAAGTGTTTTTTTAACTTGATACTGAGCCTGAGTCTGATATCACTGTTACTACATTCCTCCCGTACCTGTCCTGGTGAATGAAGAGCATTCTGAAGTAGTTGGAGAAGGCAGCGAGGACGGCTTTGTGGGCTTTGAAGAAGACATCTCCTATAGCCACAGTGCAGTCGCACAGGAAGCCAAACTCCCTCTGAGCGTTAAGCTGCTGCAGCAGGATAAGACCATGGTTGGCCAGCTCCATTCTTCAACCTGCACAAAGACGCACAGACACACACAAGCAGCAATGAGTTTCCTGTCTGGAAGGAGACCAGAGTTTATTATGACCACAAAGAGTCAGGCCGACAGGGGTGTTCTAACGACCTTGTAAAGGCTAACTTAACATAACAGTGAGGAATAATTTTGCGACACTAGAGACAATTTGACTAGCACTAACTTCACAGAAATTAATTGTATGGCTCTAGAAAACTAAAAAATCTTGATCTGTTTTGTTCATTGCATTGTACTAGTGAGTATTTGGAAATGCTTGGCAGTGGTAATTTAGAGTTACAACCAGTTATTTGTGAATTCAAATTTTTTTTCCAGGACACTGGACATTTTTGAAATCTATGACAACCACAGTGCTTCCTGTACAGGCTGCCTTAATAGCTTTAAAACCATTTTTGTACTCAGGCAGAGAGGGTTCCCTATTGACCTCTTGTGACAATTTCCAGAATCCCTGGGATCAATAGGACTAACTCACGGCTTTGTGATTAAAAAAAATGTCAAATTTCTAGCACACGGATACAATGTCAAGGGTATGGGAAAAAAAATCTATTGTACGCCTCTAATGTGTTATTTGTTCCTCCTGCTTTAATAGAAATTGACTTCAACATCAGGGTCTTACAGTAGTTGAACAATAGAGTATTATTATCTCTGCAGTTCTTGTCTATGCACTGAAAAGTCTGAAGAAACACCACCTGGCTTTACTTGGTGGAGCTGATGGAGCCCAAACCCTCCAAATTCAGTCTCAACGTTTAAGAGCTCCGTGCTTTCTGGTGACCAATGAGATGGGTGTTGTTGACCTCAAAGGTCATTGGAGGACTATGAGGGCTTCAGGCCATCACATGATCAGGGTTACGGGTGTTAGCGCACATTCCTGAGGCAGAATGGCTTCTACCCCCTTCCAGTAGAGCATGGAAACAGCCTTTGGGCAGGTTGAATCTCCTTTCTCCAACACTTTCTCCACCCCACACAGGCTAATACAGAAGATGATAGATACTTCATCAGCTAATTTACCCCGATAGATCAGAGTTCTGCATACATCTGTTGTATATAACACTCAAAAAGCCCTCTGCACATATGTATTTCATCAGAGAGGTCAGAGTGCAAAGATGCTGGCGCTGCGGCACTCCAGGAAAAGGCTAGGTTTCCGCATCTTGTGCAAGGGGGCTGAAGCAGCAGCAAGCACTAAAGATGTACAATACCCACCAGCCATACTCTAGTGACCAATAACTTCTATATACACTTGCCAGTTTATCAGATACACCTAGCTACAAATTATGCAGTCTAATGCAGTAGTTCTGCAAAAAATTCCACCTTCATAAAAGTTAGAATGTTCACTTTGTTGTTTTTAGAGGTTTTGATTCATTTTTTGGTCATTTTCAAGGCTGTAATTTGTGGTGCTGTTGAATTGTATTGTGTTACACTCTGATATGTTTATAGTAATTTCCCCCCCCCCCATTCATATCAATAAAAAAAACAAGCAATTTGGACTCTGGAAATTTTTCATTTTTTTCTGACATTTTATTGACAAAATGCCTAATAAGGAAAACAATCAGCAAAATGATCGGTAAAAAATAATAATAATTCGTTGCAACCCTAGATGAAATATTATAAATACATCTCAATGTAACACAATACAATTTAACACCACAAATACAAGTTGATCCAACACCTGCCTAAAACAGTTTCAACAAAAACTGAACATTATAACCGTCTTGACAGTATGATTTATTGCAGAGCTGTTTTATCTACAGTGTGTACCTAATAAACTGGCAACTGAGTGTGGCCCATTAAACACTCCTCATCCATTCCCTGCATCATCCAAACACATGAAAGACAATATACCTTTTCATTAAATCTTGCACTGACTCATGTGCTGTGTTGCTACTCCTTCAGCACATCTCACTAGAGCTGTAGCAGCTCTTGAAGATAAATAAAGATATTTGATTTATGGGAAGTTGCACATATAAACTCTGGTTTGGTTTTCAGCTATAAAAACCTCAACATGTGAAAGCAGCAAAAATACAACATCACAAAAAAGGGTTGTTACGTGGTAATTGGAAATTCTCATTGCCTGTTAACACATCTTTAAACTGTAAAAAAAATTCACTTCTGAGAAGCTGGAGCCACTGAATTTTTGCCATTGTTGCTTAAAAGAGGATTAAATGATTAATCACTTATCAAAATAGTTGCAAATGAATTTACTGTTGATAGACTAATCAGTTAATTTGCTTATTATTTCAGCTCTATTAGCCTCCTCCATGTTCCCTAAGTACATCACAGTGCAGTTTGTTTGGATGGCATATACCATAATGACTTTTATTGCGGAAATTGAATTATCCATGAGAGGCTTTAGTTTAGTGCCACCCCGAAAACACGATTTGCCTCCAGGTCAGCCAAAGGGCATCTAACATGGTTGTTTGGTGGCTGCACAGATCATTTCAGTTTTCTGAATAAGTATTATGAATATGTGCCTGTGTGCCACAATTTAGTATTAACGAAAAGCTGAACATTTGATTTTTCAAAGAATCTTTGCCCTTTTTTAAAAGGGCAGTGAACTGTTGATATATGGACTAAACCAAAACTGCAGACATTTAGGATGATAAAAAATGAATATGGTACAGAGTACAATTTATTCCAAAAACAAAGATGTCTGTGTGGCCAAATGAGATCTGGTATTTTACCACTTGCTGTTGAAACTGAATGGTATGTCAGTCTGGAACAAGAAAAGCGATTTGTTCAATGTGCTGTGTGAATGACAAAGAAAAATAGTTTGGTCTTTAATGTCCCTTTTACCCAGAAATGCGCAATACTTTGTTTAGTAAGACAAAAACAGATGGTGACTTTTTGAATATAGATTTTTACAAAAACTGAGCTGGCTGTTCACATGAGACATTTAAATAAACCAGTAATCAGGATTAACTGTGGATATGTAGCTGTTCTTTCCTTCACATAATAATGTTATTTGAAAGAATATATAAGTACTTATAATACTGTAACTTTTTTTGCTCTTTTTGTTTTGTTTCCGGAAGACGCATGTAAAATAGCGTCTTGGGTCTTGTAATCCCATGTGGGATGTGCCAGATGTTTGTCATCACACAGATAAAAATGAATCTAAAAAAAACAAACTGTCGACCGACCACAATTGGCCAGCTTGAGTTCATACGACCCAGTAAGTTAGCCACGGTACCATGTGTTGGTCGATAGGCTGCTAACTTGTTTGCAACAATGAAGCACCGCCCCTACTGTGATGTAGACACGTGGAACTGTTACTTCCGTAGTGAGATTTTCTGTTATTCATCGTTAAAACCGCCCGTGTGTGAGGCGTGTGGGGAAGGTGAGCACACCAAAGGGATAAAACGGTTCAATAATGCGAATAGGAAATATCAGCTAAGTACATAAAGCCCTATGCGGGGTACACACAAAAACGAGCGCGTCGGCACTGGCTCCTGCTTCTGCCTCGGGTCTCGGTGGCGCTCTCTCTCTCCGTCTCTCTCTCTCTCTCTCTCTCTCTCTCTCTCGCTACTGCTGAAAGCGGACATGCACGCACGCACACGCGAGCACACAACACACACGCACGCACGCACACGCGGGGAAAGAGAGCGAGCGACGCAAGGGGGATGGGGCTGGTCACGAACGCGTTTCTTTTAACTTCCCCGTGACAATTACAGTTAGCCAAAGCGCATACAAGTAGCCAAATAACGTAATTCCGCCAGTAAACGAGTCGGTGACCAGATAGCTAAAAAGAGCCGTACCTGCACTCCGCGTAAATCCGTGGAGTTTTTGCCGTGTCGCCGTTGTTTGTTTGTTACCGGGGACTCGTCCGTCCTCTCTGGGCTCACAGCAGCTTGTACTGTTCCTTGCAAACGCAGCATTCGTTGGCGGCGGAGAGGGTCGTCCGTCGGTGTTTTCCGGTTAGGGGTTTTACGTTACAATCACATGACTGTGGGTAAAAACCAGCCAAAAAACAGCCGTTGTAAAAATCCGTTGAGCAAAAGGGCGGTTGAGTTAACGTTAATTTCCCGCACTGTGTAACCGCCGTGAGATGAACCCCCGCTAGCCAGCTTTTTGACAGCCGGTGAGGTCGAACATAAACGGCTAACAGCTACGTTGACTTTCCATGTGGTAGTTGGTAATTGCGTCTCTGCCGTTAACGACATGTGAAACTAAAAACCAAGTGCTGTCCCCAACCGTCTCTCACTGCAATAATGAAATAACACTGCCCACTGTTGTCTCACATTTGCATTTTTTTGGTTGAAGCTCTAAATTTTATTTTGTTGAAGATTCAAATTTTGAAGGACGTATACAACTATTTAGTGTAAGCACCTGGTTAGCTTTATTTAAAATATTCTAATTGGGCTTTATGCATATATCAAAACAAGGTTCTTTAGCTTTAATAACACGAATATTAAAACACTCAATGTAGAGATGACAGAAAGCATGATTATAAAATGACTTGTTCAAAGTAAATCTGGCTGGGCATAGCTTTTTTATCTTTTTCTTTGAAACCATAATTTCGGTAACTGATGTGACAACCACAGTAAGAGATAAAACAAGGAAAGTTTATTTATGTATCACAATTGATACTCTGAGGCAGTTGCAGAGAGCTTTATATAAACTTTACATTTAAAAGGACAAATGACTGAGTTTACATTTGTTTTCTTTTTAAGAGTACAGTTTGGATTCACCCTTGACAAGGCTTTGATTTTAATACAGACCTCTGTGGATGCAGGACTTGTATTATTAGTGTAAATATGGGAAAAACTACACATTCTCTCCTGACCTGTATTACCCAGTTCCCACACAAATTTTATGAACAGCATGACATAAAATATTGAACAGGTTCAACTGACCTTTGACCATTCCTACCAGACTATAGTGCTCACTGGTAAATACTGGTTTTTAGTTTGTAGTGTCACTGTAAATACAGCATTATAATGTTTTGATGTCCGATTATCTGCTGTACATGATTATCTGCTGATTATCTGCTGTTTGGGTAGTCCTCCACTTTTTCTTTAATTTGTGATGTTGGACTCATTTCCAAGCACCTATTTAAAAGAGTGCAAATGATGGCAGGGAGAGCTAAGTGATGCAAATGTATACATAGGAAAAGAGACCTTTACTCAAAGGCTGGTCCCGTAAGCAATACCAGTGTATAGTAACCTGTGTTCACCCTTGCATACCATACCCAAGCAATGTCAGGCCTGCATAAATCCCTAGTTGTAAACAGTATCATAGACCTAATTTACTTTGAATAACCTTTAATAACCCCGTCACACCAACAGCATACACAGTTTTTTTGACTCATTGCCTCTGTGTGAAAGAAGTAATTATCCCTGCTTGTTGTAGACCCTTAATGAGCTCTTCAGTTCCGGCCATTATTTTATGATTGCAACAAAGTTCTTGTAGATCTTGGGAATGGATTTCAACCACACATTGCTTGTCCAGAGGCACAGGAAGTTTAGAAGGACCTTTTCACACGCGCACTTTGGAATCACATTAGTATTTCACCGTTAAATGTTGTCATCAGTGAGTTGGTGGATGTTGTCCCAGTCTAAACAGCAATTTTTTTTTCCCAGACCTGACATTACAGAGTTGCATTTCAGCCTTAGGACAGGGAGTCTACAGCAGCACCAGGCTAAGCAAGTTGTATCTCTCTGAAAATGCTTGTTGGGCAGGCAGAGAATGGGTGGAGAGTCTGTAAAAGGAGACGGAAGACATGGGAGGGGACAGAAATGTCTATGAAACAGGGCCTGGGGACCCAAAATCTCTGTTCAGTCAACAAACAACTGAACTAAATCTGATCCTGTCCACAATATTGCTGAAACTAATTAGCTAAAAATCTAGGGCTGTGAGAAAACAACATTTTTCACAAACAAAACATTGATTGAGACCAGTGGTAGAGCAATAGTAGATGGTAATGGCAGCAAAACAAAAGCATGTTTACTTTGCTGAAAGGCCCACAGCAGGGGTTTATTGAAAGAAGATAAACGTTTACCACTCTGGCTCAACGTTTTTCATCATTAAGATCTTTACATTCTAGTCAATAGACTTGTATGATAATGCTCTGCCATTAGGAAAAACTCCTGTCTGTCTCTGTTCATAAGGCTTTCTTATTCCCTTTTAATCTTTCTCCGGATTCTTTTTCTCAGAACAGCTTATTCCAAAGAGATGCAGACTGGACTTTCACATGACTGCCCTGCCATTGATTTCCACTAAATTGATTTTGCCCGCAATAATCCATTTTTTCAAAACCAGCAGAACAGTCTGCATGAAATTGCTTAAAACGTTAAAAAGTATGGCGAGATTTGCGTCTGATATTGCCGATGCTGACGTAAGTGCACAACCAAAAGCGACTTTAGATACAGGGTATTCAGTCGCTCAAATGAAATACTCTGTAAGCCTGTTGTTGCATGAAATGACTGTGTGGTGAGCTGCAACACCTGTTTAAACAGGGCCTCTAACGTTAACTGCCCCCCCCCCCCTTGGTGGCCTGTTTTGAAACCGGAGTGGTGAGTCACTCCTCTCTCGGTTTAGAAAAACAGATCCGGCCAGGCTGGGGCCCGGCGGGGGGATGGGAGGCCGGCGGTGGATGAACACCGGAGGTGGACGCAGCTGGACTCCCACTCCCAAGGACCCCACATCCTGGCAACGTCCCGCTGTGTTCCCATAGTGACCGGGGCTGATCTGAGAGAGGACAAAAAAAAACAAAAAAAAAAAAAACAGAATTGACAGATATGCGTATCTTTCCAGCCTAGTAATCGTGGGTGCAGCCAATCAATTGGTCATGTTCTTCAAAAAGAGAATCAAGAGCGGAGAGGCCCTCTCGGTTCCCAAATCAAAAATGGACCGTAAACCAAACCGTATGCCATTACTTAGCTGCCTACGCTCTTATTTTGTCACCGGGTAAGCTTACTTGAAGCGCCGCTGTGCTTTATCCTTTTGTTCTAGGTCGGCATGTTGGAGTGGAAACTAAAATGCACAAAAAAAAAAAAAAAAAAAAAACATTCTTATTTTCTGTAGATACTGGAACAGTGGTTCAGTGGTCACAGGTTAAAGCAGCAAAGATAGCCTTCACAGCCATTTTGGAAAGAAAATAGGTACAGGCAGTCTCATGTAATTTGCTAAAAGAATATTATAACATACCACATAAACTCAGGCTACGTTAAACACTCAAATGACTTGGCCATGCTGTGCCCACTATACTGTACGTCTGTATTCATGTATACTAGTATTTAATCCGGGTCCCCAGCAGGGACTCACAAGAGAAATGCTTTCCTTTACCAAAATCATACTCTAACCCCTCCTTTTCCCGCCAAAACGCCTCGTGGGGGTGTACAAGGGTTGATAGGGCGAATCAATGTCTCCATGACGACCGCTGTACTGGGCAACGAGGGATGCTCGGGGGGCTGCAGCAACAACGGAATGCCATGCGCAATGCAGCAACCTGTACCACGGACCTGATCGACCTCAGAAAAACCCCCCACTTTGAAGCCTCTAAGACTGAAAGCCAATATGTGGTACAGAGAGCCAGTCACAAGACGTTAAACACGGTACGGTTCAGCATTTTTGAAATATAATGGCGTAATAACACGCATGGGCATGGGACAAAACCACTTACCGACGTTGCAGTTCACACATTAACCGCTAGATAGTAGCATCGTATCCTAAAAAAAAAAATAAAAATTGAAGTCTACAGAGAACCAGGAAAGATATATTTAAATGTAAAATATGTGTTACCAGAAACAGAGAAGGTCGAGCGTGATATAATCCGTTTGCTGCGTCACGTCCATAGAATAATAAACGTTTCACACCGTCTCCAAGGCTCAAGCAGACTCCCGGAATTTGTTCTTGTCCTGGAAATTTTATCGATAAAGTTTGAATTTGGACCGTCTGTCACTGCTAAAATGATGGCGGACGATCAAACTGTACACGGAGTTCCTCCGCCACTGTCTGCTAAAGTGGTTGGGTATGTTGATAGTTAACTGCTTTGTCACCACGTTACATAGTGTGTTTAACTACACTGCTGTAACAAATCGGCTAGATAATGTTAGGACTGTCGTGCTCAAACCAACAGTAGCATTAGCTCATTGCTAACAAGCTCAGTTAAATTAAAGCAAATATATTTGCCTTAAATACTTGCAAGTAACATTTTTGCAGGCGAAATGTTTGCTACGAAGGGGATAACTAACATCTTGCTTATTAGCTGGCTAGCTTTCTGGAGCATACACCTGCTCCACTATCAAGAACTGGCTGTGTAACGCTAATGGATATATGGTTTCTCTGCAGGTCATTTGCTTATTTGACTGTAAAAGACAGATTGCCGACCATCCTGACTAAAGTTATAGACACAATACATCGCAACAAAAACAAGTTTTTTGAAGAACATGGAGAGGTAAGAATTGTTTTGACTAGCTTGAATCGGGTTGGTTTTTTTTAACTACATCCGGAATCATGAGGCACATTTGAGAACTTGAATTTAGTCATGCGTGTGTTTCCTCTTTATTTTCAATCAGGAGGGCATCCAGGCAGAGAAGCAAACAATATCTCTACTGTCTAAGCTGAGGAATGAGCTGCAAACTGATAAAGCAATACTGCCGCTGACAGACGGCCTTCAAGACACCGAGTCTTGGAACCAGTACTTGCAAAGACATCAGGGACTGCAAGGGGACCAGGAGTCCGTCAGCTGGTTCAAGTCACCGTGGCTTTATGTGGAGTGCTACATGTACCGTAGGATACAGGAGGCCGTCTGGCTCAAGTGAGGAACATTTACATCTTTTAATGAGAACTCCCCTATTATCTGCTTTTGAGTACAAAGTCTTTTGGACTTTGCAGTTATTTATTTTTTCTGATGTTGGTCACATTTGACTGTAAAGAAATGGTAATTTAAAATGAAGAAAATTATCTGACATCAAGATCTGCTTTCACTCTCAGTTGTCCAGAAATAATTTTTGGAAAAATCTGCCATAGTAATTTCTTGATATTGTTATTTCATACTGCTAAATTGAGTTTAATTATTTATTATGCAATGAATTTTTCAAGGAAATTACACTTTTAAGAATGATAATATTTGTTAAATGATAAAAAAAAAGTAAAGTATTAGCCTTAGGAGAAGTAAATTCAGCTTTCCTTCTTTCTTTATTTTGTGCTGCAGTTCTCCTCCAGTCCAGACTTTATTTCTGCTTTTATTGCAGTCCTCCCATCAGTGACTATGATGTCTTCAATGAGGGAAAGACTCAGAGCTTTTTTGAGTCTCAACAGGCTGTAATGGCCTTGTGTACATACTTGGAGAGCATCAACAAGAGCATGCAAGAGCTGTCTAAGAATCAGCGGCTTGAGCACTTCGACAAACTGCTGCTGGTCAGTATCTCCAAAACGTTCATAATACTTCACAGCCCAGTGTAAAGTTTAATGAGTGACATTGTGAATGAAGCAGTAAAAAACAAATTCAGCCACCAATGTCTTTTCTATATTTCTTATTCCTTTCAAGTTGAAAAATAATCAGCTTTAACTTTATTCCTTTATTTAGAAACTATGTTTTATAATTAAGTTAAATCAGTGTTACTGACTACAGGCCAGATGAGCTGAACTCTCATGCATCCCTGTCGGGATTGGAAGAAAGACATAACACGATGCTGCGCTTATCTGTCATGCTATTAGGCTCAGGGTTTTCATCAAGTAGTCAACTTTAGTGTTTCAGTCTGTTCAGTGTTGTTTGTGGTAGCCTATAGGGGTTGATTAGTAGTGAGTTAAAAAATGTGATGTGCCTTACAGCTATGGGGATTAGCACTTGAAGTATTTAGAATCCAGTGTGATATGACATTAATTCCTATGCACTATTTAAACAAAAAAAGCTTTAAATGTTCTAAAGATATATATTATTCAACACAAACTGATTATTGGACATTCATATTTATTATTTGATTCCTCCCAGGTTTCTCTGTGGGGGAACAAGTGTGACCTGTCTATCTCTGCTGGCAAAGAGAACTCCCAGAAGACCAGTCCAATAGATTCCCTCAGCAGCCTCCAACCCTTTATCTTGGTGAACGACTCCAACATGGTATGGTCAACTCTTAATTCCGCCCAAAAGCCAGAACAGTCAGGGAAAGTCACTGCAGGCAGAGTGGACATTGTACTAGACAATGCTGGCTTTGAGTTAGTCTCTGACTTGGTGTTGGCAGATTTCCTGGTTGCTTCCGGCCTTGCACGTGAGATCCATTTTCACGGCAAATCCTTACCGTGGTTTGTGTCAGACGTCACAGCTAACGATTTTAAGTGGACAATCCAGCAGACCATTGCAGCCAATCACAAGTGGATGTCCAAGAGTGGTGTCCAGTGGCAGAGGTACCTGAAGGAAGGTGTGTGGTCCTATCATGACCATCCTTTCTGGACACAGCCCCATGAGTTCTGTGACATGGCAGCTGATGCTCCTGACCTGTACGCAACCCTGCAGCGGGCAGACCTGGTGCTTTTTAAAGGTGATCTAAACTACAGAAAGCTGACGGGGGACAGGGACTGGGACCACACAGTGGGCTTTGATACTGCACTACGAGGTTTTGGGCCTGCGCCACTGTGTAGCCTGAGGACTCTCAAGGCCAACGTTCAGGTCGGTCTGCAGCCGGGCCAAGGGGAGAAGCTCACCTCCCAAGATCCAGACTGGATGACCAGCGGCAAGTACGCCATCATTCAGTTCTACAGCCCAAAAACAGAACAGTAAGACTGACCACAGGATCTCGCCAGGAAGATGTGGATTCATAAAACCGCTAAAGTAAGAAGCACCATAAGCAGGACATACCTTTAAGCCATAAAACCATTAAGTTATAAAAGTTTGTTAAATGGTGTCTTTGTTCCTCATCGTAGGTTAGCACTTAAACATGTTTGATACAGAAATGCACGATAACAAAAATATTAAAGTTTTATTTTCAATACAGATTTGTATAGATCTCATACTTAAAATGCTAGCACTTTTGGATGTAAGTGTTTGGTGATGATTTGAACACAACAGTTGTTTACGGTGAGATATTTATCATGAAAGGCAACAAATCAAGGTTGCATTTTATTTGCTAATAGGTTATGTGTTGTGCACAGTGTATTAAGTCGCAATGTTTACAGGGGAATGTAGATGCTGTTAACAATTATTGAGTTGAAATTGAGTAAGCATTTGGCTTTATAAATCTCCGTCCTAAGCAGCAGTAATTTGTGCATGCAATTGAGGAGAATGATAATAAATGTAATATATAGTTATTTTTATTGTAATTCAGCTCAGCTCAGGTTGTTTTACTGTTGCTCTCAGTGTTATTGATATGCATGCATCAAAACATGCAGACAGCTATTTAAATTCACCTAAGCCAGATCCTAACATCATTCGATAACTGTTTTGCTCAGTTTGAAAGTTGGTACAGTGTTATTGGGGCAGGGTAACAATAACAGTGACGATGTGTACTTGTTTTGTTTTAAATGGCAACCCAGACCTCTGTACCTTCATAGATAAAAGTTGATCTGTGCACACTGTTATGTCATCTAAATCCTCATTGTCGGTTTCAGTACTTCAGGGGTGATCTTAACTGGATTCTCAGTGCTGCTGGGGGAATAATATATCACTTTGATTAATGGATATGATTTAATAAAGTACTGCAACAACTGGTCTTCTTTCTCCACTGTCGTACTTTACAAGCATGAGAAATTGAATATGGGTGGGTATTAATGACTTAATGTGGGTATTAATGACTTAATATTGCAACATTATTTTCTCAAGAGTATCTCTTTGTGCAAATCCTCAAATGGTGACCTGATTGGCCTTTTTATCTAGTGTATACAGCCAGACAGTTTATTAGTCTCGATCACCATTGTGCAGCAACAATATTTTATTTACATTCATATGCAGCTAAATAACGTGAACCAGCTGACCTAAAACTGTGGACAAATGCATCTGTACACACTCAAAACAATCCATCATTAGATCGTTCAGCTGGAGTGTGGCATTTTACTTTGTTATTTAATGACCGTTGTCGTCACCTATCGACCTTTCATATATTTAGGGTCAGGTTGAACCCGGAAAAACAGCCAACAAAACAGCTGGAAATGCTGCAACATGTGTATTACAATTCTGGATGAGCTGGTGAAACTAAACAGCATCCTTTAGGCTGCTTACATGCTTTGTGAATGTGATCTGTTATGAAAATGAAGTCAATTATTGCAAGAAGCATTCTATCTGGAGCCATTTAGGTGATTTAGCTGTGTCATTTGACATTTTTCTGTTTTCTAATGTAACTGTCTTCATTTATCCCGGGGGAAAATGCAAAAAAAAATATATATCATCATCGGGACTACTTGTTTTCCACTTGACCTGACATGTCCTGCAAATTGGGCTGTTTACTCAGGAAAGATGTTGCACAAAGAAGGGAAAATGAAGCCTCTATGCCAAATGTTCAGTTTTTCCTCAGTGGTGGTTTTCAATAGTTCTTTATGATCATGTTTATCATTATGAATTTCTTGCATAATTCACGACGTGTCTCAACTGTCAGTATCACATGTAAATTAATAGCTTTTAATTCAAACCTCCCAAATAATTTGGTTTTCCATCATTTGATCTGGAATGTATAATCTGAAAGTGACCTTTTTGTTATACAGCGATTATACATTAAAAATTTGTTATTATTTCTGCATTTGATATTATCTACATTTGTGGTAACTGGATCCATTTTACACCTGCTATGAATGTGTTTAAATAACCCCTACATTATAGTTTGTTATTACTTTTTCTCAGAAGCGTTTCAGCTCACAAGGTTGTTTTTTTTACCTTGGCGCCTGGTTCCAAAACATACAAGGACTAAGAAGAACCCTGAAAATCACAAACCTGGAACTTTTGGGCTATAGACAGAAAAACCTTGATTTCCTTAAAACTTTATTTGCATAAATGCTCTGCCCCTTTGCTTTGATATTTATTTACAGTGCTCTATTTCATCATGACATGACAAAGTAATGTTTAACTGGTCCATATTTTGGTCCTCTAATATACGTCAGCCTCCTTTAATGAAATATCACCAGGAAAGAATTTTTTATTTCTGTCAAGGTTTATCAAAAGATAAAATTTAAGCCGCGCAAAGTCTGATTAAAATAACCATGAATCCCTTCATTTGGGATTCATTGTGTAATTATTGGCTGTCAGAATGAGATTTGACCTCCTGCTTTGTTTGCTGTGTTATGGCGACCTGGCAATTTAACACACAGTGGTTATCGATTTGGCTGCTTCTCTAATTTGTTTATCCTTTTTTTTAACCTTTCCACTGCTCTAACTGTGTCCAATGAGCCCAGGTTAGATGTCTGAGAGTCAGAGAGATGGGAGAGGCAAGCAGAGAGGGAGAGGCAAGAGCCAAATAGTCCCCAGTGTCGCATAGCAGACATGAGGAGGATTCATGTGTAAGAGGTGAGTATGTATCATCGTAGAATTTGGGTTTCTTTTAGCCCTTTTTGTTTAAACCATTGTCGTAATGTGTCTCATTTCCACAGTGATTTGATTTACTGAAGAGTCTCAGGTGTATTTGAGAAACTGGCTACAAATAGACTGGTCGTATGTCATGCTGGTAGTGTGCAGACTATCAGCTAAACGAACGATAAATCTTCAGAGAGGGACGTACAGTTAGTTTACGGTTTTTCTCTAGATATCAGCTGTAACCAGTGAAAGCTTTTCAATGTAAGACAAAGGTGAAGTAGGAAGACTACATTTTTATAGTGATGTGGGAGAGGACAAGGGAAATTTTTTTGGGGACTATATTTCCGTCCATCTTCCTCTTTCTCTCTCTCCCCAGCCTTACCCCCCTTCTACAAATTAGTGAAGATGTATTACAGGAAGAACCTGAGCGAGGTTGGGAGGAGTGTTTTGGATGGTTTTTTTTTTCCATTCTGGAGCTTGGTGGGCGGAAGCTCAAGGCAAATAGGGCAAAGGGACTGAAAGTATAGTGGACCCTTCAAGTTGCCTGACAGACTTTATTGGTAAAAAGGAAAGACAGAGAGATAGTGGAGAAAGTAAAGAGGGAGGGAGAGCAGTACTCGTCTCCACTCCCCCTCTCAGCAAATGGGATAGCAAGTCAAGAATATGTTGCTTATCAGTGCTGCGCTGCTGTGATGTTGCTCAGGCAGAGCCCAGCACAGAACAGGAAGCCTTGTGGACCAGTACTCAGACCCCGAATCAGCCCAGCCTTCTCAGAACTGGAGACCCTCTCCCCGCCACGTCTCTCACCTCCGCCGCGTGCCCCCCTCAGTGACATGTACCCCGAAGAGAGCCGGGGTTCCGGAGGGGTAGCCACTGTGGACTTCCTGGAAGGGACGTATGACTTTGCTGCCCCCACCCCTGCCCCGACTCCTCTCTACAACCACTCCACCACTGGCTACTACTCTGCTCCTCTAGACGCCCATGGACCACCCTCTGATGGCAGTCTTCAGTCCCTGGGCAGTGGGCCGACCAGTCCTCTTGTGTTTGTGCCCTCCAGCCCCCGACTCAGCCCCTTTATGCACCCGCCTGGCCACCACTATCTGGAAACCACCTCAACACCCATCTACAGGTGAGAAAATACAGTTTTCTGTATAACCAGAGTGTGAAAAGTGTCGGTTGTGGGCTTGGACAAAAAGTTCATTTTTTATCGACTGAGTCATTCCTCTGATTTTTTTTTAGAATCATTAGGTGAAGTTGGTGTATTTTTGGCCATTCCTTCTAAATTTAGCATTTTATCTAATGGGACGTAAGTAATTTGTGAACCGTGCCACCTCCAGTGCTTGAATCTGATTGTTTGGTCGGTTTTGTTTGTGCTGTAGTTTGGTATTTATATAGCTGGTTTGAGCAGTGCAATCAAAATATCAGACTCTTAAAACAGCACCGTTAGCTTTTGCTATCATGTATTTTCAATACAATTTTAATAATCCGTTAAGAAAATAAGTGTTTAGTTTATGTTTAATAATTGGTTCAAATATTTCCTAAGTTGATTTACTCTACTTTGTGTGTCCTATTGAGTGGCAATATGACAAAATATTGTTGCACAACTAGATTTCATATCTTTAACTCATGAATTATGGCATTGGCACTATGTTCAGTCCTCAAAATGCATGTTATAAGCAAAACATAATTATATAACTGCATTGTTTTTTTAATCTCTTGCTTTATACAAAACATTGCCATTATCTCTATAGAAAGGATCAAGCTTTGCCCTGGTTTTTAATTCCAGAGATTAAGGACTTTGTCAAGGACCTTGAGAAAGGAACAATACGTAAGAACAACAGAAGTACAGATTGTATCCTGGCTCAGGTGGAAAATAGCACTCTGCTTTTTTTCTCAGCCACTGTCAAATTAAAGTCAGTGTCGTAAATGTCAGAATTGATCTGTACTTAAGTAGTTGGCTCAACCTTTTTCTGATAAATAACATCTATAGATCATTTTTGGACAAAATGTTTAACTATATTTTGTGCAAGAAAACTATTTTCTCTATTGTTTCATCACTATCACAATTTATACTCATTTTATTTACAAAAGTATCAGGTAATATGTGGTATCTTTTAACTGGGCTGAAATCCATGCCTTGTTATAGGTCCAGTCAGCAGCCACTGTCCAGAGTGGACCATTGTGGCACCAGTGATGAGTCATACAGTGTGGGGGAGTCAGGTGCTGGAGTCGGGGCCGGGGGTTTTGAGATGGCTAAAGAGACACGTTTCTGTGCGGTGTGCAGTGACTATGCCTCTGGGTACCACTACGGGGTGTGGTCCTGTGAGGGCTGCAAGGCCTTCTTCAAGAGGAGCATCCAGGGTAGGTAGAGTGTAAGCTTCTGCCAGATGTGACCAGTGGATGTAAATCTAATGTGTCGCCTGTTTGTTAAGGATCATGTCTTATTTTGTCGTAGTTTAGTGTTCAAATTTCATATAAAAATGATCTGAAGTTTCTAAAGCTCTATTGATTAATTACAGTTAATTAGCCTAAGAAATTCTCACGATTAAATTATGTCTTTTACTGTATGTCTGAAAGAAAATTAACCATATCAAAACACAAAAATGTAGTCAAGTCAATTTTATTTATATAGCCCAGTATCCCAAATCACGCTTTACAATCTGTATAGCAAACCCTCTAAGTACAATAGTGAACTTCATAAATTTGTCTTATCATACTTAATGACATGGAGCACTGTGCTCCATAAAAAATTAGTCTGACTGTCGACAAAAGAAAATTTAGTGTGGTTTAATTTGGTACATCTTGGAATCTAAAGAACATCCATAAGAGAGAAAATGAAAGTTTGGATATTACAGGATGATGATTTAGTGTACCAGCTGTTTAGTAGGCTCATGGTACCGAAGGGAACTGGCTGTAACCTCAACAGAGAAATAAGCAGTTAAAGTTGACCTTGGTCTCTGTCATATAAAAGGAGAGAAAGAGGAAAAATACAATTCATAAATTGTGATGTTGTGAAACAGAGATCTTAAATAAAGGGAGAAGAATTTATGTTTCAAGAAGTTAGTTTTTACTGCTATTATTTTAACAACCTCCACGTACCACTGCCTCTGTCTACAAATCTAAGCTGCGTCTGCTGTCGGTGGCTTAGTCACGTTTGTGATATGCTGCTTCGGCACATTGATGCAAAGTCTGGCAATGAAAGTCTGGTCGTAAAGAAATCAATAGTCTCCATGGCAATGACAAAGCCAAGATGCCATGTTTTAATTTTCTCCATCTTGGATCCGATTAAAATGGGAATAGAGTGTTCCTGGCTACTAAATAACCTAAATCTGAACTGAACACTGGAGTGGGGGGCTCGGAGTAATAGATTTTCTTCCATTTCAGGTCACAATGACTATATGTGCCCGGCAACCAATCAGTGTACTATTGACAGGAATCGGAGGAAGAGCTGCCAGGCTTGCCGTCTTAGGAAGTGTTATGAAGTGGGCATGATGAAAGGAGGTGGGTAGAAACACCAGCAGAAAGAAGATTTGTCATCTTTGCAAGACAAATGGGCTTGCAAATGTCTTCTTGAAATTTGCTGTCAGTCAGTAAATTTGGTTGGGTTATTATTTGCTATCCTACTGTTTTTACTTGTTTCCTTTTTGGTTAAATTGTTTGATAAGTCCTCTATGATTTATTTTTCTTTTGTACAGTTTTATGTTTTCTGTGTGTTTTTTATTTCAGCAAAATAAACGGATTTGATTGTCCTCTTTTTAATAAAATGTATCAATCATAGCTTGCTGCAGAGAGGATTGCCGCAAATATGAGAGTTCTGGTGGATGAAGATAAGCTTGAGACTAAGTTTAACATGACCCTGAAATTATTTCCTCTTAAGGAGTACAACCACTGATTAGCACACACCCACATTTTTGTTTTCATAGTTCTTGAATCACACAGGCATCCATATAATCAGCAGTGTTGGATTTTATGGCAAGAACAGGATATGAAGTTATGCTTATGTGGTTTTGAGTGAAAAGCCTGAAGAATGCACGTTATTGAGTTCGTGTGCGATTGTGTGCGTGGGTACTGTGTGTGTGGGTACTGTTTGCGTGGCTTTTTCCGTGTGTCTGCATATTATGTAGCATTAAACACTTGCTGTGTCCTCAAGGTGTGCGTAAGGACCGCGGACGCGTCTTGCGGCGCGACAAACGACGAACTGGCACTAGTGACAGAGATAAGGCCTCCAAGGACCTGGAGCGCAGAACAGTGCTCCTTCAGGATGGGAGGAAGCACAGCAGCAGCAGCACTGGAGGAGGAGGAGGAGGAGGAGGAGGAGGAGGAAAATCATCGGTCACTGGCATGCTGCCTGACCAGGTGCTGATTCTTGGGGGGGTGAGGAGGAAATTTGGATCTGAAAGTGGCCCTAGACACAAGAGTGGCCCTCTGGGGATCATGACAATGGGCAGCCTGGCTATTAGTTGTTGAGAAAGGCTTTTAGACTGACTGACATTGTGACTGTTTGTCTGCCGCTTCCCCAGGTGCTCCTCCTGCTCCAGGACGCCGAGCCCCCAATACTGTGCTCCCGTCAGAAGCTGAGCCGGCCCTACACCGAGGTCACCATAATGACCCTGCTCACCAGCATGGCTGACAAAGAGCTGGTCCACATGATTGCCTGGGCCAAGAAGCTTCCAGGTACTGCTCAAAGTGGCAATGTAGCCACACCACCAGTAAATATTCTTAATCCTTTCTCAGCAGTAATAAACCATCCTAAATTACTCTCTAACACAGTTTATTTTGCTGCAGTGGTTAGCCATTTTTTAAGATATATTTTTTTTTAAAGATTTTAACGAAATTGCGTTAGAATCAGGTAAAATTATCTCCACCCACTGCAGGGTGGGTTTGCTGAGCGTTTTGCAAAATTACCATAATAGACGGTAGCTACAAGTTGTGGATAAAGTGACTGATCAGTGACAGTTACTTTACCAGACGCACTATCTGGCCTGAACTGTGTTTTGGAACATAAACCTGCTACTAACTGGAATTGCTAAGACTGTCTTGAGACTTACTTTGGAGTATACCAGAAGTCTGGTGATGTCCATGGGGCCATTAACAGCAAACATATCCTGGTCCTAATGTGGTCTGTCGGGAATTATTACAATGCACCTTCCGTCATTGTCCAAAATGATCATCCTTTGCACACCGTGTTTTTACATACATAAGCAAACGAACTGACAGAAGCGATGTCGTGACCGCAAAGTCAAACCATCGGGTAAAAAATGTGTTTTTCTCTGACTTCTGTGTGGCAGCCTTGTTATAATATAGTCTTGTCTATTTTCTCAGCACTACGGCTGTGTCAAAGACAGAAAAAGATCACATTACCAATAAAACAGTGTCTTTTTTTTCAATCTCAGAGTTACTATGATAACAGAAAAAAAATCAAATTTTTATACGTTTTTAATTAAACCCATAAACAAAAAGGCCTTTTTGTTCCATTACCTGATACATTGCTGTCTGTTGTCATTGACAAGGTGCAAGATTAATAAAAAAAAATTTAGATAAAAAAAATAATGATACAGTTACTGAAAACATGAAATGAAGATAGTTAATCAATAAATGCCTTCAGGAAATGTTAGAGAGGATGCTTAAGATTATCAACATATTGGATCATAGGACCCCAAATGGAATAAAAGTGAGTGCAAACTTTAATTTCTCAAGGTTCATAAACATCATCAGTTCTTGAAGCCAGATTGATGGCTTGAAACCAATGCCACAATATTCGGTGGTTGTGGCTGATCGTTGGTCGGAATCCAGAAGATAGCCGTCCAAACATTTGGCCCTCAGGCAAGCTTGTGCCCGTGGCCCCGGAGAGACATTCATGAATACTTGCTCAGTAAGTAGATTCTAGAGGGCAGGTGCAAAACATGTGAGTCAGGTCTGCCGGAGCACCATGACATTTATCGCATGTCTTGTCTAAAGTAAGAGATACACCGATCAGCGGTGTACAGTGTGTGTGTGTGTGTGTGTGTGTGTGTGTATATATATATATATATATATATATACATATGGCTGATCGGTGTATTCTCAAAAGCTTGGAAACGGTGTCTTTCTCAAACATTCAAATGTACAGCACATGCATTGTTTGACAAAGGCGGCAGCCCTCGGTTGTTGTCTGTTTGACTGCTTAGGCAACAGCAAGGTGATGGGAGACCTTCTTGGGCGCCTACACGCACGCGCGCGCACACACACACACACACACACACATGCGCAGACGGAGCCATTACATTGATGGTAATTACAGTCATCACCTTTGAGAGGATTGTTTGGCCAATCTGCTGGCACCCCATAGAGCATAATTGCAGTATAAGACACATCACCCTTTTGCATGCACGAACACACACACACACGCACAAACACACACACACATACAAACACCCCGAAAGGCTCTCTAAGTAAGTAAATCCTGATTTTGAGGTATTATAACCTTGTGTGTCACTAAAAGCCCAAAGGCACACCGTTTTAATTGCGAGGGGTCCCAAACAGGATACATAGGGGGACAATGGGAGTTAATTGGCTGTAATAACGCATGAGTTAAGACAGCTGAGTGCCAGCGATAAGGCTTCTTGTGAAAGCAGAGAGATTGCAGATGGTGCCGTCAAAGTAGCAGTTCCCTGCTAGAAAACAAGGGCTTGCATGTTTTTATTTTTATGAGTGGGATGAAGGTGCATAGAAAACGTTAAACTCTGTGAGTGTTAACATTCCACGCCATGTAATAAAACAGCACTTATACCAGATATTTTTCTGTGTTTGGGTTTGATCTGGATGCAAAATAGTTGCTAAGATCAGGCTAAAACACATATTGTCCAGTGTTTATCAATAACAGTTTTCAGTGAGAATTATTTGGAGATGACTTGAGAGCTAGTTAGTCAAAGAGCTGACAAAAGTGTTAAATGTACTCTGACTAGGTGTGGATCACCTTGCTCCTCTAGCTTGGTCCTTTGACAAAATGCTCTTTATTGTGCACTTTGTGTGTGTGTGTGTTTTTCTAGGTTTCCAGCAGCTGTCCCTCCATGACCAGGTGCAGCTGCTGGAGAGCTCGTGGTTGGAGGTGCTGATGATTGGGCTCATCTGGAGGTCCATCCACTGCCCTGGCAAACTCATTTTCGCACAGGACCTTGTACTGGACAGGTGGCGAGGAACACTTGCCTTACTTTTCTGTGACATGCACCTCTCTTTACTTTTTCATATCTCTGTCCCCACTTTTCCTGCCTATTTCTCCGTCCTCCTCTGACTCTCACACGGATCTTAAGAGTGATACATCAGCATTGTAGATTTTCCATTTCACACCTTGCCAGCCATTGTGCCATCCCAACACATCCTTCATAGAGTGAAAGACTAATCACGTTCCCCATGGAGAGGAGAGCAGCCTCTCTCTAACTTGAAATGCGCCCTCATCATTACAGTGCTGAGCTGGCAACCAGGACAGAGATTTAATCAAAGCCTTAATGCAAGGAATGATAGAAAAGGGGAAAAGGACGGAGGGACAGATGACGGGGAAGGAGGTGAAGGAGAGAGAGAGAGAAATAGAGATGCAGGGGGACATGAGACATACGGGAGTTCTTTTCTGCCTTGCAAGCACAGCCTGTTCCTCCACCCCCCCGTTTTCAAAGTAAACAAGCTGGCCAAACCACAGTATCTACTGCAGAGAGAAAAGAGGCAGAGACAGAGAGGGATGTAGGAGACATGCAGACAGACAGAGCTTTTACCGTCTGATGTACCTGATGGTCCCATTGGATTCAAAATTGTATTACAGAGTATTATCTTTAAAACCTAGTCCCCATATGAGTGTCCTCACCAATTGGACATGATGACTAAAACGCTGTGGGTCAGGGTTGACAAATTCCCTTGGCTCTTTGCTGTCCAAGTTTATCTTGCACTCCAACCACTGGATATTATCCATCTTTCCATCACTTTTCAACAGTGCCGACAAATGGAGCACTGCAGTGATTCAGTCCATTAGTTGTTTATGTGGCCACTCTCTGGATAGTTTCATGGTCACAGATTAATTCAGGTTGTTTTTACCTCTGAGATGAGGAGGAAAGGGGAGAATATTAAAATCCCATTTATTCCCGCGTGACTTCGAGAATTTTAAGCACCCAAGAAGTCCTCATGTGTTTCTTTCATTCCGCCCTCTAGGAACGAAGGCGACTGTGTCGAGGGCATGGCTGAGATCTTTGACATGCTGCTGGCCACCACTTCCCGCTTCCGCATGCTCAAACTCAAACCGGAGGAGTTTGTCTGTCTTAAAGCTATCGTCTTGCTCAACTCTGGTGAGGCAACATGTGTGAGTGTGCCACACATCGTCCGCATCTGTTTACAGTTTTAGTCCCTTCCTTGTGAAACATCTTCAGAGAAAGTGAGAGTGAACTGGTGCCTGGAGACACTTGACAGTGTGTGTCGAAGACCCTTCTCCAATAAAAATACCCCCTCTCTAGTTTACTTTATTTAATTCCACGCAGTTTTGTCTTGCATGCAGATCAGTTTTGTTGCAGGTTTCCGTTTCTGTTCCAGAGTGTAAATATTGAACAGTGTCAAACTGCAACCACGGAGGAAAAGCTCTGAGCACTGCTCTGGCACATTAGGCGAACAGCGTGTTCTGGAAAGGCCTGAACTGTCAATATGCCCAATAACTGTTTCCATGACAACATGACACAGGTCAGGGGGCTGTTCTTTTTTTCCTGGAGATTGAGATATTCTATATGAAAAGCTGAGCAGACTTGAAATACCAGTGTGATGACGCTACTGGCACAGCTGCTGGAGCTGGATGAACCTTTGATTACTGTGTGGGCATTATTGAAATATTGCAGTACTGTGCGAGTCTGATCTTTTATCACCCAAACCTTGGCGTTGTTGGTATTTGTTGGTTTTTAACATGTACTTTAACATGTACTTTGGCACATGAGCATATCTGCATTGGTTGTGCTACCCGCCCGCTGAAGTCCCTGTTTAAGAAAAGAAAGGGGCATTGGCTTGAAAAGCTGCGGTAAGCTTATGTTCTTCCTCTATTAGGTTCTTTCTCCCACTGCACCGGTACAATGGAGCCCCTACACGACAGCCCGGCAGTACAGGACATGCTGGATACTATCACGGACACTCTCATACATCATATCAGCCAATCGGGATGCTCAGTTCAGCAGCAGTCGAGACGGCAGGCCCAGCTGCTCCTCCTGCTCTCCCACATCAGGCACATGAGGTGAAATTCAAATCCAAAAGGTTTCTTTTACCATATTAAGAGTCTTTTGATTCAGACACGTCCATCTGAAGGTGGTTGGAGCTTAAAACGTAAATGCTTCAAAAGGGTGAAGGCTCCTTTTTAGAACCATAATTGATAGGCTATTTTTTGAGTAAGCTGATCTTAGTATGGATCATCAATAACAAGCAGGGGGATACTTTGCCTCATCTCCAAGTTGTTTCAATCTGCTGATGGCTTGTAGAGTAAATCACAGTAGAAGCGACAAAATAACTACAAAATTAAAAAAAAAAAAAAAAAGTTAACAGGTGCTCAAAAGATAAGTCTGGTGGTATTCTGTATTTTCTTATTGTCTAGAAAAAAATCCCAGGCAAAGACCAAAACCAACATGAAATACGTGTGATATAGCTTATCGCCCTGCACCGTTGAGCTTTGTTGTTATCCAAAAAAACCATTAAAAAAACACATTGAACAGCCACATAGTTGCAGTGGGCGATGTGTTTCTTCATCTCAGCGAGCACTCTAGCTTATTTTGAGTAAGTCCCACATACTGTGCACTGTCCCGCATGGGCTCGTACGAGGACGCACATGCACGAAGGGTGTCAGACTGTTTCACCGCTCCACAGGTGGCGGTAATGCATCGCGAAACACCGCAACGCGCCAGCAAACACCGCAAGCTAGCAAGCAGTGGATGCAAGCAATTTGCAACATTTTTCTTTGCAAATGTTTTATGTGGACACGGTGGTTGCAAACGATATTAGTCCGCATCTGAAAATGACAAATGCAGCATTTACTCCAGTTTGAGTAATATTTGCTAAAAACGGCTGTTTTATGAAATTATTTGGTCTTTTTTTAAAATACAAACTATACATTTGTGACTGTTTTTGAAGATATATTTAGATATATTTAGATAAGTATTTAGAGATGGACTTGGTTTTGGTCTTTTCATGGGATTGGTTGACAGTAAGAAAAATACAGAGTAACACCAGCCGTATCCTTTAATTGAAGCTACCTGGGGAGATAAATCTCCAGTAAGAGTATCCTACTAATAAAGCTCTGTCTTTCTTTCTTTCTTTCTGTCCTTTGATTTCCTCGACAACCGCTCATCCGATCGACTTCAAACTCCATGTGTGTATTACTGAGGACCCAAGGAAGTGCACTGTGAAGGTTTTGGGTGGGCGGTTCTCGAGGAACACAAAAAGAGAAATTTTAAAGGACCTTCGGCTAGAGCAGGGGCAACTCATCCGTGTCAGCCGACGTTATCAATTGCACAACAGCGCGTTACAAAGATGGCTGCGCCCGGTCAAAGAATGGATTCCCCGGGGAAACAAGCTGCAGCTACAGAACCTCGCACAGGATCATCTCAAGTGTGAGAGCATTTTAGACAGAGCTCTGCAAATTGGACATGGCTTATCAAAGCAGTTCAACTGCTGTGCACGGTCACTTGAAGCGAAAGCGTCCGGAGCGCTTTGTTTAAGACGCAGGGACAGAAAGACGGCACCGTTTTGTTTACTTTTTATCCCCACCCAAGCATGATATATTAGGATTATTAACAGGCCGAACAAATAATTTATGCACCGCTGCTGTTATGGTAACGTGACGTTACTACTACGCGTCATCTAACGCTGTTATTCGGCTGCTGTATATTTTCTGTTTCCGTTAACAGACATGCACGAGTGAGAAAATGGCTTAAACTACTGTTACAGACTGGTGTTAGAGTCTGTAAATCATTTCAAATATTTTCCTCCCTGATGCAGAAATACATATGCCAGTGATTTTCTTAACTGCATACTACTCCACTGATGAAAGAAATCCATGCCATAACCATTTTACGTTATGAGTCAAGTTCTTCAGTAAAAATGCTGGTTCTCCAGTTCAGGGGAAGGGTTACAATGACACACAGTGATTAAAGTAATCTACACTCACTTACCAATTTCACACCTGCATAAAACTAATGCACTCTAATACAACTGGCCTGCCCTAAATCCTCCCTTAATGAGGATTATAATGTTCAGTTTTTATTTAATCTGTTTAAGAGGATGTTGATTTATTTTAATGGTCATCTTGGAGGCTGTAATTTGTGGTGCTGTTGAACTGTACCGGGTTATACTGAGAGGTGTTCCCAAATTTTTTTCTCCATTCTATTTATATGAATTAAGGTTGACAAAACATTGCAAAATATAACATCTTTCAAACAGATGCAATGAAAACTGAACATTATAATCCTCATGAAGGGAGGATTTATGGCAGGTCTGTTGTATTAGACTGCATTAGTTTTTATCTAGGTGTACCTAATGAATTGGCAAGTGAGTGTATGTGTCATAGCAATTGAATTCGTGGACCAGTATTTTCTGATCAGGTATCTGACAAATAAGGTTTATTATTAATTGATATCGTAACACAGCAGTGATCTGAAAAATCAGACGATGATAATTAGATGATTGAACAAAATATTGAAGTATTAATGAGCTGACAAGTACGTCTGAACTGGCACGGCACTAGTTGAATAAAAGACTGAACGGTAAGTAAATAAATAAGAATAAGCAGCTGAAGGGCAAAACCAGAAAAATGAAAGATAAATAAAATGAAATCAAAAGCTGCTGGCACAGACGAGAGCGTTCAGGAATCTGAAGCATCACTCATGATCAAGCCAACTCTGATTCCTCAACCCTCTTATGTTTACGCTCCCCGCAGCAACAAAGGCATGGAGCACCTCTACAGCATGAAGTGCAAGAACAAAGTGCCTCTGTACGACCTGCTGCTGGAGATGCTGGACGCGCACCGCCTCCACCACCCAGTGAGACCCGCGCAGTCCTGGCTCCAGGCTAACAGAGAGCCCTCCACCACCGCCACCAGCAGCAACAACGGCGGCAGCGGCGGCAGTAGCTCCGCTTCGGCCGGCTCCACTTCAGGACCCCAAGGCAGCCACGGGAGCCCGAGCAGGGCCCCGACGGGTCCTGGTGTCCTGCAGTATGGAGGGTCCCGCTCCAACTGCACGCACATGAGACAGAGCGCCACAAGCATATCTGAAGGTCATTTTTATGAATGATGCGTGTAGTACAGAGTGAAAGTGGTTTGGCAGCGAAAGATAGCGGTTGCATTTGAATTAATTTTATGGGATAATTATTTATAAATTAGGTGATTTTTTTTGTTGTTGTAAATGTTTAGGGAGAAATTATTCCTTTGCACTATTCCAATTCACTACAAGGTGAGCTTCAATGCAGTTAATCGTTCTACACTGCCTTTCATAATATCTGTGACTTTGACTCAGTCTCTAACAGCTTTACATCACAGCGTATTATTTCCAAAACGGTGTTGGGTCATATTGTGGCAATCTGTTACCTATGGTGATTTCAAACGAAGAGCAGCTAATTTTTCTTTTTATTCGCCTTGACCAAAGTGCACTTCCTCTTGGGGTTAAGGGACTATTGGGCATTATTTTTACTTTTACATATAAAGGAGGATTACACATTAAACTATTTTAAAACTAGTTAAAATGAATGTATAATTTATTTACACAAGTAAAGACTAATCGTCAGGTATTGTGTCTCATGCACACACAATTTTAAACTTAAAATATTTCGGAAAAACATTTTTAAATGATGAAACTATAAAATGAACATCGGCAGAGGATGTATCTGTTGAATTTTGGATACCTAAAAATTGCATGATCAAATCCCAGAGCACTGATTACATAATGAAGGAAGCCACACTTTACTGTTGGGTAACTTCACCTTATCCACAGCTTTCTGTGTACAGCAGGTTTGTTCTCTATGCTTACTTGCACCAAAGTTTTTTTTCTGAATTTGTTACATGTGTGTGTGTGTGTGTGTGTGTGTGTGTGTGTGTGTGTGTGTGTGTGTGTGCGTGTGTGCGTGTGTGTCTGACAGAGAGACTGCAAGAGAGAAATTGAAAGCATCCGAGGCAATGAGCTATGAGTGGTTCCAAACTCATTTGATGCATAGATCTTTGTCTTGATGCAGTTGCTTGACATTTCAACCATGTAAACACTACAACCAGTTACTATTCATCCACTAATTCAGTGATTACAATTTGAGTTTGGCTGGATTTACACACCTCCAAAAACCCAAATATCACGATGTGCTGTATGCACACATTCCAAGTAGTTTTTAATCTTGTTTAAATGGACCAAATTTGATCCAGTTGTAAAGAAGATATCTGATGTGGACATGCTCAGGTGTTTTCTTTATCACCGCTGTACACTGCCAAGTGTAAATGTGCTTCTTTGGTTTATAAAATATCTGAAAATAGTAAAAAAAAAAAAAAATTCCCCAGAGCCCAAGTGAAATAGCTTTTTCATTCTGACCAACAATCCAAACCCCACACGTATTTGATTCACTATCACAAACGACAAAGAAAAGCAGAAAATCCTCAATGTGTGTAAAGACATGAAGACCTCTGTTCCCCCCGAACAGTCGATGTGCGAACTCTGTTAGCCGAAAGCTAGCTACCGTGTCAGGGTGAATGCCTCCGTGTTTTCGTTCAGCTCAGCCTCTGACTGAACTCAGACCTCGCAAGAAACGCCGCTTATTTCTAGCGTTTCCCTACAGTCTGTCTCCTGAAGTTTTCTTCTTGTCTCTGTGTGTTCATGAAAGATTCATTGAGTCTCGGGATTGGCGCGAATTGTTCGCTACTTGACTAAGTAATTGTCCATCAATTTCCTGCTGATCCGCTGATTGATTAATTGAGTACCAAAATACCACCCAGCTGTTAAAAATAGTAACCTCTTCCTTTCTGAGGATATATGAAATGTGTCTTATTTACATTATTTCGTTAAATAAATGCAAATAATAATAATTTTAAAAATTGACAATCAAAAAGTCGCAAAAAATAATTTGTGAATTTTTACCACATGGTTTAGATCTAAATTTACAATTCAACACAGGACATGATTATTAAACCTAGCTCCCTATAAAGACAGGAAGACGCTGTTCCTAATTAAAGCCACTTTATCCTTGGTTGATGATATTGTGTAAGCATGTACTACTGCACCATTGATTTGTAATACGTCAAATCAGTGGAAAAACTCTGGACGCTGTTCTGTGTGGTCTTAGTGATGCGGTCCAGTTGAACACAGGCATCAAATATGTTTGGAAAATGGCCAACACTTGACTGACACGTAGATATTGCGAGCAAATAAAATTCTCGTTGCCAGGGTAGAAGCAAGAAACAAAGACACGCAGTTAACGGTGCAGTCTTAAGCTGTCCAGTCTGATCTGTGCCACTCACAGATGTGTTTGGAAAGCCTCCATACGGGATCAGAAATTTGGATTTAGCCACTTGAGCTGTTAATTGTAAATCCAGTCAAACCTGACCTGACTGCCATACGTTTACTGTGCATAAAAATAAAAGCATAAATTGGGAAAACATTGTTCACCACCATGTTTCTCTTAACTTGATATTCCAAAAGAATACACAGGAGTAAATATTTCATGTTTTATTATTTTCAAAGAGAGTATTCTTCATGAAGTCGGCATTAGCAAACTGTACATACATAAATAACCATTTTCATATTTCATCACTTTTTACAGATTCTGTTTTAACAACGCAGTGATTCTGATGTCTCATCATCATTGCGCAGTTATTACAAAGCACACTATTTATTTAATGTCACAGCCATCTACTAAAACACTACCAGTGATTGTTTGGCTTTCTCTAAAGCTGGGGACTTTCAAGTGCATGCTCAAACAGAAAGGTAAAAAAATAACTGCCAGTATTCAAAGGCATTTCAACAATATTATACAAATCAATTGCATTTTTTTTAAAAAGAGAGCTCATATCTTTTTTCATATTGGCTCCGGTTGATTAAATATTGAAATTAAAAACAGGAATACAAGGCTTGGCTTTTGGGGAGAGAAGTCGGCCATCTTGGCTGGACGGCTTCAGTGCAGTACCTCCGACAGTGCTCATGTCAGTGCTATAGGTTCAGATTTTAGCTTTAACATCTTACGAAGACTTCATTTCGAAATTCAAGCAGTTTTTTTTTTTTTTTCAAGCGTGTAAAGCAAAGAACACAAAGCTACGTCTCACCCTTCCTGCTGACTTTTGTTTCTGTGCCATTTCAGGCGTTTTGTGTGAGTAGTTCTTCAGTGTGTCTTTTGGAAAGAAACTCTTCACTTCTAAGACTGTGAATGATTGCTACTCAAACTGCACGTCTACTCTACAGTTTACCGTTACAATATCCCACACTGGTGGTGCTTTAGCTTCTTCAATACTAACAATCTATTAATGGATTGAACACTAAATAAATAGTAGCAGCACTGGATATCATGGACAAATAGCACGGTCGACTTTGGCTCCCAACAAAGAGTATATAAATAGTGCTTTGTTTTTCATTGATTTCACAGGTTTCTTCAGAAACCTTAAAAATAATATACACATTTAAGTTAAAACAACACGAAACATTTGGATGGGGGGGGGTTCCAGATGAAGGTCCATTTAGTCTGGAGAGTCAGGGTTTTAAAGGGTTGAGGTGATTCCTCAGGAGAGTGGGTGTGCAACGTTACTGGGATAAGTCTCATATCACCTCTGAATCACTTCATAATGCATGTGGCTCCCCAGCAGGGGAAGAGTTTGTAGCTTTAGGGCACGGGGTGAAGAAGAAACATTCACAGGGGTCAGTGGAGTCCTTGGCAAAGCGGTAGGTAGATATTCAGCTGCTCCTCATATGGGCGGAGGTCCGTTGGTGTAGCGCAGCATGGGATGGAAGGAGCGGGCGAAGTTGTTGGCGTGGTGGCAGCTGTAGTCCTCCTCGGTCATAGGCACCAGGCAGGCCAGACCGATGAGGAACAGGAGGAGTAGCTGGACGGGGAGCGCGGCCCTGAGGACCCGCACCAGGAAGGACGGGCCCCTTGAGGAGCAGGCGGTCGACGAGGAGACGCCATCCGGAAGGTCAGAACGGGAAGAAACGCAGCCAGCGGCGCCTGGTGATCTGCTCCGGCTGCAGGAAGACATACAAGTTAAAATGCAGAGAACAGACGTGGGGTCATTAGTATTTGCAAATCACTGCTGTGTTACGAAAACTGCTTGATAATTTAGATTTTTTTTTGCTAAAATTGGAGGTTTGGAAGTTCATCTGTATAGTGAAAAATGCTCCAGCCTCTGTTTTTTTTGTTTTTTTTTCCTGATTGTCACACTTTCCTAACTTGAGCTGAAAGGATTAGTCCAAGTGATTATTCAACTGACAGAGAAATTAATCATGAACTATTTTTTTTAAAGTAATTTTCAAGCAAAAACTTCTCAAACATTCTCTGGTTTAAGTTTCTGAAAACTGCTTTTTTGTTTTATATAAATGGAAATTAAATACATTTTGGTTTTTAAACAGAGATGGGCATTTTTCACTATGTTCAGACATTTTATAGACCGAACGATTAATTGAGCACTGATAAGTAATTGATAAGGAAAATAATCCATAGTTGAAATAATTCTGACAATTCTGACATTTTAAGTAGGTTAAAACAAATAGGTTGTTTGCAAATACTATTTTACCCATGTCTTACAAAAGAAGGAAGGCAAAAATGAAGCGAATGGACCCAGATCCAGCAGGTAGATAGACCAAGAAAGTTGAACACAGAGACACACATGAACAGTAGACCTACATACACACAAAACGGGCACAAACACACTTAAAAAAAAAAAGATTCAACCACAAGCATTTGTAAGTAGCCAGCTGTGTCTTGCTGGGGGGAAATGCTCTGGATTTAGAGCTGAGTGTGTGAGAGTTCAATGCCACGTCTCATTCCAAACAGAAGCAGGAGAAAAGCCAAACGCCTCTCTGGAGATTTCCACTGTCAGAGCCAAGACACGAGGGGAGGAACTGCATGTTCCTACTGCGACTCCTCCTCATGGGAGCTAAAGGAGGGTCAGACACTCCGACGCCCCTCCAGCCGCTCACTCGGCAGCCAATTTCATTTGGTCCTCCTATGTCCTAAAAAACAGCTGCTGTGAACATGCATGAGCAACATGTGCACATCATGTGTGTGTGTGCGTGTTTATGTATGTGGATCATGTTTATGTTTAAGGCCAGGCAATCTCTCCTGCTTTGCTGGATTTCAATTTCTGCAGCCCAATAGAATCTGATAAAGAGTCACTGCTTCTCATATGTTGGATGCTATCAGGGGAAAACAAACGCATTATTTCTACTACAAACACTCATGGCAAGACTAGTTTAGGCTGAGTCTTGAACCAGGCCGGTGTATTATTATTGGCATTTAATGAAAATCATGGAAAGTTGCATCAGAAATGACAGAGTCAGAGGTGGGTGAGTTTAGAGGTCTGGAAAGGAAACAAAGGAAAGAAAGTGGGAGTTAAGGTAGAGGGAAAAGCCGCAGGAGTGTATACATCATATCCTGTTTTAAAACTTCGAAGAGAATGAAAGAGGAAGGAAACATGAGAAAGAAAAACAGAGCTGAAGGAACCAGGGCTGATTTGGGGGGGGGGGTCACTGGGATTCAGATAATGACATCTAGTGGGCGAGGAGGGTGCTACAGAGTCACTCTGAGAAAGGAGAAGCAAAAAGGATGACAAGGCGACATTTCAAAATGCCATTCGAAAAGCAGCAAGGCAAAGAGAAGCAGTGAAATAAAACATTTAAAAGAGAAAGGGAGCGGCCTGATGTAGGCGATTCCCCACTCGTTTAAGAGCTGGTAACATGGCCTCTAGAGTAAGGGAGGATCATGGAACGCAGGGTCAAAGCCTTAAAAATAATCACTTACAAAGTCCAATGAGTAAAACTACATGGCTGATTGTGATTAATTGATTTTCTCACGAGTTGTATTAATAAAAATCAAGTTTTTTAGTCGGGCGTAGCTCTGGTTCCATCATCATCCCATGTTTCTAGAGTCCAGGAGAGAGGTACCTGTGGCGCGGGCCGCTCTCAGGGTGTCCCGGGTGGGCCTGACTACTTTTGCCTCTGGGCTGTACGACGCAATGAGCAGGGAGGGGTAAAAGAAAGAAAAGAATGTTTCAGTCAAGGGCAAATAAAGACCAAGCCTCAGATGAGAGAAAAATCAAAACATAAAGAGAGCCATAACATCACTAGAGAAAGAATCATCAACAACCAAAGAGCAGCAACATAATTAATGACGGTGATTGACTTACAGAACCAAGAAATCTGGCTTCTCAAGACTAAATCCTGAAAAGTCACGTTAAAAGAAACTGACAAAATTATAAATGTTTAACTGTTATTTACAATAAAACTGTCTTTTCATGCATGTTTTCTACAATATATCAATGAATCCATTACAGAACAGCTTTATCATTTGAAATGAAAAGCCAGGTTTTCTTGTACATTTTTAGCAGATCAACATGGTGTAGCAAAAAACATCTCAAGAAATGGAGGGGTGGGTGGGTGGGGGAGGGGGGCAGCAACAAATCTTGGCGTGTACATGTTAGCAGAGCTGTTGCAAAAGGGAAAAACATTTACGTTAACCATAAAAATAAAGGGGGTAGAGTGGGAATATCTATGAGACATCTATTTGGGAATGAGAAGGTAGGTTGCTGGTGATGTTAATTTGCTGTCCCTTATGGACCCCGGACCCCCCCCCCCCCCGGAGACATTATAGGGGATAACATTACCAATCGTTTGCGACTTTCGACGTTCATGTCTGACACAGGAGCAGCTGATCCGCAGATTTCTGATTTGCCAACAGGCAGCGGTAAGCAATCCTGAAAAATACATATAAACACTGAGTCACTATTTTTGATCCACATAAAACTGCTACTAACGGAGAGGAACATCTAGTTATTTCAACATAAACTGACTGCTCCTTCATTCACTCTGCATTCAGTATCGTCTGACCTGCTGTGTGTCCACGGCCTCCAGTCTCCTCTCCAGCCCCTCCAGGTCCGAGCTGACCTCCCTCAGCAGCAGCCTCAGCCTGTTCCAGATCACGTGCACCTTCTCCTGGGCCTCCAGACACTCGCTGCCCTGAGCCTGGATCTGCTCTGAGGTCTGCGACTGCAGCAGCGGGGCGTGAGGTTTAGTGTTGACCAGCAGCTGAGCCGAGAGCTCCTGAAGGGACGACACCTTTTGCTGCGAGTCCAGCAGCTCGCGCTTGATTTGCTACGGGACAATAAAGAGACAGGGGCGGCTCAGTCAGTGTGTGTGTAACCACTAAACAAATCGACACCAGCATTTGATACTTTTTTTTTCCCCAATCATATGATTGTCTGTGTTCTACGTGGATCATCATCACAGAAACCTTACGATCTTAACAAATTCCACTTTCCTCTTGAAACTCAGTAGTTCCCAAAATTGGCCGTTAGGCACCAAAGAGGTTTTAAGTGACAGCGATGAATAAAAAACAGAGGTGATGAAAAGCCCCACACCATAGGCAAATCTGCCGAGCACGAAGCTAGTAGTCAAAAGAAGTACCGTCAGTGTTTTGTGATGAGCACGTAATGTTTCACGATCCACTTTGGGAGCGATGGGCACCACCTCGTTCCTCCTGCGGTCAATGTTCTCCAACCACAGCAGCAGACCGTGGCTCATCTCATGGAACTCCTGAAAGGAAACGTGGTATAACTGGCACTGAGTATGTGTTTTTTTTTTCTAGACTAGACTATTTTTACTCTGCTATCGATCGCTTCCTTCCTATTTGTTAATTCCTTTTTGCAGAGGCAATGATCACACAGAAAAGTGTGGATACAATTTGATAGAACACATCTAAGTTAAACCTAGTACACATTTTTTATTTAGTCTATTTAGTATTAATTCTGGATTCATAAAGGGAAAATGTAGATGGGAAAGATGAAAGACTTTTATACCTCAAGACATGGCATGTATTTTAATTTTTGTATGCCACATTTTAAAATTTGCTTTGTTGCAAGATTCTAATGATTCTATATAAAGCATTCCTGACTTAAAAAAATTATGTCATTTATTTTATTTTTTTTGTTGCCTGTAAGCAGGCGTGAAATAAAAGCACGGCTCCAAAATAAAGACGTTTATTACTTTTCACACTTTCGCGGAGTTCGCGTGTTTTTTGTACCTGGCACTGCATCAGCGCCCTCTGCAGCTCCTCCCTCCAGTCCTCCAGTGAGGTACCGAGCCGATCCCAGCGCGAGTTCATCTCTTTCAGCCCGTCCCTCAACTCCCAGGCCTCCTCAGAGTCGGGCTCGGATTGGAGGAAGTCAGCGCTGCTCAGGTTGATGGACAGGACCTCTGACTTGTGGGCGTCCATCCCCTTTTGCAGCTCCTGAGAGCAAGAGTATTCAGAGAGAGGAAAGTATTCAGAACAGCATCTACACGCGTATATCCATGTATACACATGTATAATGACACTGAACCACCAGCCAGGCCAGACTTTATGGTGCTACTAGATGGAGGAGGCTGAGAATAGATGAGGTGCCAGCAGATAAGAGTGCAGCAGGATCAGGCTGAGGTGGTCGGGACATATCAGATGTAGGTTATTAGACTTCAGAGGGGTGTATTTATAGAATAGTGATATCTTGCCTCATGCTTTATAGACAGCAAGAGCTGGACTGGAGGTGTGTTGTGTTAGTGTGTGTTTGAATGTGTGAGGTCGAGTTAAAAGACATAATTGTGGGCACCCTGCACGTGAAGAGGGACACACACAGACATGCAGTGCACTAACCTTGAGCTTCTTGATTCTCTGCTGGATGGTGTGTATGTCGGTGCTGAGATCGAGCCCTCGCAGCTGGCCGAGTTCAGCCTCGGACTGACCCAGCCAGGCCCTCATGGTCTGCAGATCTGAGATCAGCTGCTGCCACTGCTGCAGGTTCTGTTTGTGTCTGTGTTTCTCGCTCAGGGACTGCGCTTGGATCAGCTCCCAGCGCTCGATCACCCCTGGAGGTAAACAGTTCATAGATCCGGGTCACACAGCTCGCATAGTATTTACAGGAGGGGGTAACGTGTATGCAGTGACTGAAAATGATATCTGTGTGTGTGTGTGTGTGTGTGTGTGAGTGTGAGTTACTGACCTGCACTCTGAGTGTCTGTGCTGGTGGGGTTGGTGAGCCCCGGCACGTCATCCTCGTCTTCAGTCAGCTCTCCCTCTGTTCTCTTCACTGCGTCTATACTGCCTCGACACTCCCCCATCAGACGCATCTGGAATATGAGTTACAATCATTTCGACAGCTCTTTTTGCAGTAAGTTTTAGCACACTACTAATTTGTTCTGACTGATTGAAGTTTCTTATAACACATTTTCTTTTTTGTAAATCTATAAAGTAAGTGACAACTTTTTGACAACTTTATATTCTGGAGATTTGGCCTGTATGGAGATAAGTATTTCAGCAGGATCTACTTATCACTCATGTCAGAGTGTGATTTAAGGCAGCAAGCAGTGATGAAAAATGCAGAGGACTCACATAGCCCATGTATGTGGAGTCGATGTCGGGGCTGGAGCGGTTGGCGCTGGCCTCTCTCTGCTGGAGGTGATATCGTCCTGCATCCAGAGCCTGATCCAGCTGTCTCAGACTGGCCTCCAGCTGGCCTGGCTCACCTGCACAGAGGACACAGCCGGGGTCAGCAAAACTAGGCGGGGGAAATGTTTTTCGATGGCAACGTTTTTCGTTAGCAGGCGGTAGACAAATGCTGTGATGGCATGCATTAGTCTGAAACGCGGAATGACGGCACATCGTGACAGAGAGAGACAGTGGGGTCAGGTTTCAACACGTCAAACAATGATATTAGCTGTGAAACGAAGGACAAAAATTCAAGACGATACTAAAAATGTGATGGGTGAAGGTAGCATTTAGTGAGCAAGACCTCAGCATGCGGTGGTGTCATCTTTGCAAGGAGATATACAAAGATTTTTTAGATGGTGGGACATGCAACTTTGATTATGTTCTCTAGTGTGGGGGTAGACGTCTGTTAAAAAAGCCCGTTTTGGTCGTAGTTCATGGCATGCTCTTCTAACTCGTGCTGTGGCATTCCCTAGTAGCACCACAGGGCTGCTGTTGCCTACCAGAGGACGATTTCAGAGTGTTCTCAGTCAGTTTTATATAGGCTTCTGGGCTCTCTGGGATAACTACATCTGGGAAGAGAGACATAACAACATACACTGCTTATAATGTGCTCATGACTGAATGTGATATCTATGCTAATCTGTAGATTCTAAGATTTGACAATGCGTCAGCACCGATGTCCTCATGCCGGATCTGGATGTTCAACTCATCTCAGCGCTTATTGAGTTTTGTTTCTATTCGTTTCTTCGGTTCTTATTTTCTGTAAATGTTTGTGTAAGAGATTACTAATTTTTTTCTCATCGAGGCTGGTTGCTGTTTTCGTTTATTGTCTCAAAATGCGGGCCACTGAGAGTGTAACTGGCGACAGATCTTTAGAAATGACAGGACTTCACTTGTATACTTGCTTGGGATAGCCCTTATTTGAAAAGATACGATAGGTGCCTTGTTTTCAAGGCGGCTTCCACAGCAAAATGTTAACAAATTACTATAATGGGAATATATGTTTTTGTTTAATAATTTACCGCTCTATGATTTATATTTTTCTAGTGGCAGACTAAGTGTCATGTTGTTTGCCATATGTAGGAAGGAACAATGATTATTTCCTCACCACTAAAACACCTCTAACCAATCCTATTAGACCAAAATCTTTATTTCAAAATCATACCTAAATTACATTTTCATAATCTCAAAAACACAGCAATTACTCAAATGGGAGCTGCTATATAGCTAATGACATATATATTTTTCAAATGGCTACTTTGAGTAAATATTTTTCATTACTATTATTATTTATTTCAGGAAATTTTATACATCATCTATGTTGAATTGTCTGTTTGCCTGTAGAGAAATTAAAAAAAGACTTTATGTTTTATAGACCCGTAAAATAAAGCAGTACCAAATCGTCTTATGGTTTCATCCACAAAAAAAGAGCATTTATACATAAAGGTCTTTAAAGTTGGACCAACCTGACAGCACTGTGGCAGCCGTCCTCAGATACTCATCCTCCTCCTCTTGCCCTCTGCTCCTTTCCCCCTGGCCTCGTCCTCCGGGGCTCTCCAGACCTCTGCTCAGGTCGTAGTCGTGGTCCCACTCTAGCGGGATGGAGTCCACGCTGGCCGGAGTGTCCCGTCCCGAGCGGTCGGCCCGGATGAGGGCGGTCGTACCCGAGGCTTGACGGCTGGATGTCCGGGGCAAAGAGGAGTCGACCCACTGCAGCTCAGAGAGGTCGCCCCCTTCCTCCATGTCAAGCTCTCTGTCTGAACCATCGAGCTCATCGTCAGCCAGCTGGAAGAGAGAGGGACAGGAAAAACGTTAGCAGAGGGGAGGAAAGCACCAGGATAGGAAGGAAAGGATAATGCAAGCGAGACAGAAAAATGCCCACAGAAAATGGAGGGTAGGACACTGTAAATGATATCAAATTTCAAACTGTGTAACTAAGAGGTGTGAGAACGCAGGTCGTGAGGCACTGAGAGGTGAGCGTGTGTCCTGTACTGACTGTTAACATGCTAATATAATACGTGTGTGTATTCTGTTCCATACCAGCTGTCGGTGGGAAACTATGTTGGACACATGTTTTCACCATGTCATGGGAGGTAAAGGAGGACAGCTGTAGTGTACATTTTGTAATGTGTTTACAGAACGCTTTGAGCTCCCTGAGTCAACTATTCCCTGTCACAACACCGAGCCTGCGGACGGTTTCACTTTTTCCCGCAGTACATTAATTGCTACATGATATTGATTTCTTAACGCTACACGATGTGTCATCTTTATATCTGTACTCACAGGCAGACGCGTGAGTTTCTTGTAGTATCTGTCGACCCGTCCGAAGACCTCTTGGCAGTATCTCTGCAGCTCCTCCAGCTCCTCCTCGATGACGGCCGCGTCCAGAGGTTCACTCTTCTCAATCAGGGCTTCACCCTGCCTGAACACCAGCTCAATCTTCCCCGTGTTCAGATAGATCTCCTGCTGGAACGCCTGAGAAACACACACAGCAGAGGTCAGAGCTGAGGAGGGCTGCATCTAATGATCATTTTCATTACCGAATAATCTATTGATAGTTTGTAGATTGTTTTGAGTAATCAATTAATCATATATTCAGTAAAATTATTAAAATAATAGAAAATTCCACTCACAATTAACTGTAGCCAAGCTTAAAGTTAGAATTTTGAGAATTTCAATTTACAGTGATAAAAAAAACACGAGAACAGGAATTGAATGTTTGCATTTGAGGAACTTTAGCCAGCAAATGTTTGTTATTTTTACTTGATAAGTGACTAAATAATGATTTCATTTTTGGTTATTAACTAATCAATTATCCAAGTAACAGTTTCAGCAAAGGAGTTTTCCAAATTCACTTGTATCATCACACTATTCTGTCTTTTTCTCCATTGTATTCAGTTATTTTAGCTGCTGCAGCAGCCACATTTCCCATTACCCTCATCTAATCAATTTTCATGTCAATCCTAGAACTGGGCAGGCTGTTTTGATAAACTGCAGAGCTACCTCATACTGTCGCAGATAAAAAAAGCTGAAAAACAGGGTAGATATTAACAGATGCTTTGTACTGATACATGGAGTTTCCCTTTTTAAACTATAATATATAAATTGTGTTATTCAAACATTGTGTGCATCCATCTCACCCTGAGCTGTTTTATCTTGGCCTGCACGTCACACTCAGAGAAGTGCTCTATGTTGGTTAGCTGGAGGTCCATCTCAGTCAGCCAGACCAGGATGCTGTCTCGTGCCGTCTCAAACTCCTCTCTCTGGCTGATGAAGTGCTGCATGAACACGGTGAGACAAACAATTCTAAATTTACTTGTGTTTTTCGTTATCTCAAATTAACTAGCTTGTTTCCTAATGAATTTAAAAGTTAGATCAGATCCCTATAAATTCACAATGACTTGCTGACTTCAGATCGATTAAGTCAACGCCCAACGGGATGTTACCCTGAGTCTGCGTAGGATGGCAGCCACCCTCCTCTGCAGGTTATCCCATCGCTTGTTCCCATCATGCACCATTTCTCTGAGACGGCAGGAGGAGTCAGTGCGGTTCTCACGGGCCAGACGACGGTACTGTTTGTTGATGAGCTCCAGCTGGGTCAGACACTCCTGCACCTGACGCTGGAAGGCCTGCAATGAAAACACACACACACACACACATTAAAGCTCTGAATAAGACACAATTTCTTGGAAATATACATGCAATGTTAATTTTTTTTCTACAGCTCACCCTTGAAATCCTGAAATATGTTGAGAAATGTAATGTTTAACTGAAATGTGCTTTCCAGTCAGGCACAAGCAGGGCAGATGGTGATGGCCCAGCTCAGACAGTGAGATAGCAGGAATGTGCACGTGCAGAGTGAAGGACTGCAGCAGCTGAGCAACCAGTACAGACGAGTCTCAGTAACATTACACTTCTCTCTTTCTCTGTTTCCACTACCCTGCAGTGACTTTCTCTGTCTAGAAATTTATTTTGCTAACAAGGAGAAATTTAAATGTCTGACACACACTTTGCTACCAACTCAGATATGTATACATGCAAACACAGTGCAATAACAGCTGTCTTTTATAACACATTCAGATAATAAAAGTGAAATAAACGCACCTCAAACTTCTTAAGCTCCTCTTTAGCGACAGTATAAAGAACTCCAGAGGAGTTCGGCAGAGCTGCTGTTCTTTCTGAGGTCTTCAGCCAGTCCTCAAACCTGGAGTAATCATCCAGGAACTTCTGCCACAACCTCCACGTCTCCTCAATCCTGCAAAGAAAAATCGCTCATGTCATGGCTAAATTTTCTCCAATATAAACTTAGGATTGTATGATCGGTGGTAGTATAATCAGAAGTATGACAGTATACTGCAGAAGGCAATGGAACACACTTGGCGAAAATCTTTGATATAAACTCTCAACTATAATGATTACATTTAACTTTGTAACTCACAAAAAACCGCACTGGCAAACAATGTTTGAATTTTATCACCAGTGGATGCATATGAACAACGTAAATAGGACTGAATTTATCCAAGAGACACTGACTTGAGCCTCCTCTCCATTGACATGGCACAGATGTTCCTCCAGCGTCTGTCCAGCCCTCTGGTGGCCTGCTGGATGGAGTCACACTCAGTCTCTGTTGAGCAGGCATCACAGTCGTGGAGCAGGACTTCACACAGGTTCAAGACGGATGCCACACCTGTACTGTGTTTCTCTATGTCCCTCTGCAGCTCCTAGAAATCAGTGAGAATAACTTGATTTTTGCAGCACTCAAAGGTTGTATGTGTAGCATTCTGCATTTCTCTAGATCAAAACTGCATTTCACATAAACCACTGTTGCTTTAAGCTGCAAAGAGGGCGTGATTCGATGGCTACTGCCCCCTGCAGTTCAGCTAATGTCTGCAAACAGTATACAGTAGATAAACAGTCAGCCTGGTAAACTAAATGCTTGTGTTCTGGAGAGAAAGGGGGTCAGTGGGTTCTCAGAATCCAGTCCAGATTTAAAGCGGCATCTCAGCAGCAAGAAGTATATTGATATCTATGCTATTTTGGAGCAAACAGCAGAGAAATATGAATGAGTCATGCTATGATTTCCTCATGTGCTTTCATTGTCACTCATTTTCCACCAGCTCTGTTCGAGTCACATTGTTCTGCAATTATTTATTTTATAATTTATTAGGATATATTTTTTACAGAAAAGTAAATACTTGTATATACAATTTGCCTGTGTGTTTGTTTGTGTCTGTGAAGGTGTTTGTATATCTGAGTGTGCCTACAGTAATTGTGCCAGACAGGATATTATTACCACATGTTCGTCAAGTGATGCAAATGTCTTACACATTCTCTTGAGGACAGAGTTTGCTGGATAACCCTGCGTTCCCCGTAGGGCCTGTAAACAAATGAGTCATTTTTTTCTGCTTTGCATTTTTGTAGCCCAGGGCTGTTTGCGTGTGGGTCTACTTGCCTGCTGCTGGTTGAGTTTCCTCTGAATCTCATGGTGGTCACAGGTGTCGTAGACGATGGGCCTGGACAGCTCTGTCTCGATGTGAGCCAGCCAGGAACGCAGGCTGCTCATGTTTTTATCCAACTGCTGCACTGCGACCAGGGTCTCCCTCAACTTCTTCACCCTGTTAGATAAACAAAGTCAGAGAGGAAGTCAGAGTCAATGCATGGGACGACTGTAAACAGTGAGGGAGACAGTCTGGTAAGGGAGAAATTTGTTGACAGGTGCTTGCACAATTTGAGACATGCTTTAAATATAACTGGTAAATCGGATAAAATTAAAGGATCAAATAAAAGTGTATTCCAGCCTATATCAGTGTTAAAGGGCATGAAAAGTTGTTGAAATGCGCAAAAGTTTAAAATGAAGCATTTTCAGCAAAGTGTCCTATTTTCATAGAATTGGTGTTTAATTACTGTTGATTTTTGTAGAGTAAAAGACATAAAAGACATGTGACCAAGAACAATGCAGAACAGGAAGAAATACTTTAATTCAGCAGAGAAAAATACTGAAGAAATCTTTGATCTGGTTTTGAATTTGAACTAAGAATGGAAAAAAAAAAGTATTGAGACTGAATACCAAAGAAAGCACTCGTTGGGTCCATCGATGCAGTGGACACAGATTAAAAAAGTGTTACTGTGTGCCATGTTAAAAACAGAGCAGAAGGGTAACATGAGTATGAGAATTATTATTTCAGTTTTATTATTTTAGTTCATTCTTGTTGGGAAGTGATGAAACCTTATCTGACCCCTACACGACAACTGGGAAGCATTTTGGATCTGCAAATGCCAGACATTTCCCTACTCTGACTACTGCAATCTATAATATGTGAATCATGTTTAAATTAGCCAACATCCAGCTCTTCCAACAGTTTGCCCAGCAAGCTTAACACTCGCCGCCTCGCCCTGCAAAGCAATGCAACTCTCACTGTCAAACCTGATGAGAATGAAGGCGGTGGTTGTTCTTCTTTGCATAAACAAATTTGAGACAAGAATCCAATAACAATAGACACATTCAGCAGTTCTGTCCCACCTTATATACTCATTGTTACTATATAACTGACTGTGGTTGTCTCAGGAGACATGTGAATCACCTGCAGCTGTAAGGTTCTATGGCATTAGGTGCGGCATGGTTTCAGTTGCACACCCACATCTCAAAATTTCCAAAACCTGCTGTTAATCTCACTATGCAACATGCTGTAGGACAAAGTAGTTTGACTGTTAACATTATAGGGCAAAAATTGCATTGCTTTACAAATGAAACAACGCCTACACAGGAGCCTATTCAAACACTAACTGTAAATAATTCTTATTTGTGAGTGTTAGTTTTAACGCGCATGTTTGACAAGGTTGTGCAGCTTCATTGCATCAGGTCAAGTTGGTTACCATTTCAGTCAGAAATTGATGCTATATTCACACTGACATTAACACTCCTGCTATTCTCTAAACTGTCTGGAACTTATTGTACAGCCCCATGTGGCAGTCACCATCCTATGCTGGGAACACAGACGGGTTAAAATAACACTGCATGAGGCTAATTTGGTTTTTTGAGGACTGTACATATTTGTTAAACTGCACAGTCTTCAAAAAATAACTTGAACAGAAATTCTCAAGTTAGTCCTGCCTGTTGACATCGCAGTCGCAGTCTGGCAGATCCTCCTCACTCTGGCATCCTGCCATATTATCCGTCCCTAAATCCAAAACCATGAGGGTGCGGAATTCCCGTAGACAACGTTAACTTCAGGAAGTGTTACAGTGTCGATCCAAACACTCTTCTCTTTCGTATGCGAGCTCCACACGGGACTTTCTCTAAACTCTGTCTGTGCAGAGGGGGGAGGGTCAGCAGGTAGTGGTGGGGTGGCACAACTGTGACTTATCAACTGTTGCTCTCCAAGGTTAAAAAAAGAGAACTCCAAACAGGCGTGTGTGTATATGTGTGTGTCTGTGCGAGTGTGACTATCTGAGAGTGACAAGTGCTGCTGTTTCTAAAAAGAGACTTACAGTCAGAGGCATGTGCCCCAGAGCTGGCCTGTGTTGGAATATCAGACACCAAACACAAACAGAGGGGGTCTGAACCGAAGCAAAGGCTGCAGGCTCCATGCATGTGAGTAAACCTCATTCAACAGTGCACAACGAAAAGAAAAGTTTTCCAATAAAACATGTTTGCAGGAGAATAAAAATAGATCCTTTTTTCCTCAGTGAATAAAAACTCTACAGACTGTTGGTACATCCTTCCTCAAGATAAAAACGCTACAGAAACGCTAAATTGTGAGGTTTTCGGTCTCCGTGACAGCTGCACAGTTCCTGTCCTTGTTGTTTTTTAGTTATGAACGGATATAAGAGACAAAGAGAGTGCAGCTGTCAGTGTGAGGTCAGACACTGTCCTCTCTTTTTTCCCTCCTCCAGGACAGTCCCAGAGGGCAACAGCCAGAAAAAGGCTTTGGGGGAGGGGTAGCTGAGGGAGTCCAAGTTTGGGTCAGGTCACTTTCCCAACAGGCAGAAAGGGAGTTTTTCTTTCAAATAAGCATAAAAATGAGAATGGATCCTATGTCTCTAACTAGTCTACAGCAGTTTCAAAGTGCATTTTGGGTCGACTCAGTCAGTAGCAAACTGGTTCCAACTCTGGTAAGCAGAAGCATCCAGAGTTGGAAAGAAAGAGACAGAAGAGATGAGGAGTGATGAGGAATGTGACCTCTCTGCTGGGTTTGCAGCTCCACTAAGTGGAAGCCCCACTGACACCAGTAGGGAGCTCAGGAAATGCCTCAGCAGCATTGTGGGAAATGGACTCCCATTCATGTGTGCTGGAGTGTCAGGAGGGATACCATGGAAACGAAGCCAGGCCAAGGCCTGCCTTCGCTAATATAAACCCTTCTCCACTAGGAGGAGTGATTCAAAGTGTGATGTGTAGGGTCAAGTGCAAACACACTGATGAATACCTTTGAGTTTCAGCTTTCAAAACAAAGTGAACACCAGAAAGTTTCCTTTCCCCCTTCACAGACACAACTCAAACTACTATCAAACAACACTCTCCACCTGTTCACGAGAGTTTTGTGGACCCACCTGGCAGCAATGAGGTCCAGCAGGTGTTGCCAGCGCTCGCTGACTTTGCTGAGTTTGTGTTGGATCTCGGCCGCCTTGCTCTCTTGGCTGGCCCTGGCCAGGCGCTCACCCATCACCTGCAGCTGCTGCTTGTTCTCCTGAGCTACGCCGATCTCCTCCTGGTAGTCCTGGCAGAGAAACACCACTGAGCTGTCATTGTGGTGTACATTGTAAATGTGTGTTCACGCAACTGTGCATTACGGCTGGGGATGAGACCACATTAGTCAGTCAAGACCAGGTGTAGCATAATTGCCAGAGCAATCCACTCAATGAGCAGTTAATTTAATATCATGTAGCTGCATTCAAGTGATTCAAATTGTTTTTTTAAAGGGTGATTTTAAGTAAGCAATCTTATCAGAGTTCTAACTATACCATTAACATATAAGTCAAAGTTATTATTGTAACTCTTAACTAGTTAATAATTAACTTTTGATTTTTGTTTACTTATTTTATTTAAATCCAAATGTATGTGCTCTAATTTCAAGACAACTTTAAAGCCATACGCAAGTGCTGATAACCCTTGTCTACAAGACATTTCAGTCTTAGGATAATTCCCTATTTGGATTTTTGTTGCTAGAATCATAGTAAAAAATGAACTTTCAGGCATTGTTTGTTCAGTGCATACACTATATATGTAAATAAATCAATCAGTGCATAGCAAGGACCAAGACCTGGAAATGCTGAAGCTGAAACAATCTGGACTCTGACCCTGTTTGTAGTGAGTGTTGTGTTCATTAATTTCTACATATGTGCATTTTTTTTTTGTTTTTTTTGTCAAGGCTGTGTGCTGAAATCACCTTGCGCAGTTTTTCAATCATCTCTTCAATGCCGATGTCTCCATTCTGAGAGACCTTGCTCTCCATCTGTGTGAGCCACTCACACAGCTCCTTGTTCTTCTCATTGAACACGGCCCACTCATTCAACTTCTCGCTCACCTGCTGCTTGCGCAGGGACAGCTGAGGGGACACATGGGAGGACAGGGAGAAGATTGTTCGAGAGAGGACAGGAAAACAAAAACAGTCAAAACATGAAAAAAGATTGAGTGATGAAATTTGGCAATGGTGGAAGATAAAGAAAAGACAAAAATAATTACAGGTTTGATTGCACAGTATATGCTAAAATTGTCCGGGGGAAAGCTTTAAAAAAAAAAAAAAAAAAACCCCACCCAAATAGCCATTCACAATTACACTCGACTCACACTAACACTAATTGTTCCTGTGGTGCCTGAAGTGTGAGCCATGGATATGCAGAGTTAGCCACAGCTGAACACTGATTCTGTCAAATATACCACAGATGCTCGCTTTGTCTGCCTTCATTGAGGATGGGCACTAAATGAGAATATGCGCGCTGCTCAAGCCAACATTTTTTGACGTAGATATTGTCTCTCCTCATCTTAGATGTCCTCTGCAAGAGCACAAAGCAGCTAAATTAAATCTACTTTGTCTCAGATACAGTGAGGAGACAAAACCACAAATTAGTCTGTGATTACACAGTGAAAGCACTTTGAGCACTTACATGGGGAAATAAACTAACACTGGCACCTCTGAAACACCCAAGAAAAGAAAACATCAGAAGCACGTGTACTAAGTACTGGCTGTATATACCTGGTGGCAGACCTCCTCCCACTGGCGCTGTAGCAGCTGGAGGCGTTCCTGTAGGACAGTGATGTCATCTGCACCGACCACGCCCTCCAAGGAGTCCCTCAGCAGGAACAAGGAAGTGAGGTCATCGGTCCAGCCCTCCACACTGCTCTCCAACTCCTGCACCCACATGACATGTCAAGAAATTATCTACAACACGCAGAAAGGTGATCCATAGCCTTAAATGCAAAGCTACTCTCCGACTGGCCTGTCTAGAAGGCTCTTCCCCCCCATAAACAGCCACAGTAGAGCAATAAAAACCACAGAGCAGGACTACGGAAGATCAACTGCAGCTGCTGCACCCTCAGAAACAGTGATGAGGGAAAAGCACAACAGCAAACTGACATTGAGTATTACAGCAGGGCAAGTCCCAAAAAGACACACGATCCTTCTAAATGCGAGAATTCAGTTTTAGGTTTCTGAAAATAGCATAAAAATAACAGAAACATGTTAGATTTGGTGAAAATGCATCAGCTACATTCAAGGTTAAAGACAGGGTAAGGCAGCGGAGGCATCTAACCTTTCATCTCCTCCTCCTCCGTCACTGTCTCAGTTTTGCTGCGGTGCAATCATTTGTGGACCCGGATAATGTCTCCATTATGCAACACGCACAAAAGGAAGCACACATATGCCCACACACACATACATACATACACCCCCACAGCAAGCAGGGATGCTCTCTCTCTCTTTTTCGCTCACTCTCATTCGCATGCGCCCTCTCTCTCTTTCTCTCTCCCCACCCCCTCTCTCTCGTCAGCTGATGCTAACTACATGCTGCTACTCTCACTGCCCTCCTCCTCTCCGAAGAGTTGGGGACATGTCATGCATGAAATATGACTGCATACAGTGTCCAGTGGTTAACACAAACCGCAGGGGATCATAATTTGACTTTTCACAAAAAAATTAGATGTTTGCTGCGGACGCTAATAAAGAAAATAAGAGCATCCCTGTTTGCTAATTCCAGCAACATCTGGGCATTATTTCTCTCTTGGCCATATTGATAATTCTTTACTAACACTTTTTTTTTTTAAATTAACACAGAAAACAAATTATATCCAAGACCACTAAAATACCAAGCATCAATTTTTAAATTACATAAAGACTTGAAATGCAGAAGAATAAATAAAATGTACACCAACAGACTGAAAATTGAAAAAACAAGGTTACACAATGAACCAGCAACTGATAGATAAAGATGTTTTTTTTCTCTTTGGCTTCTGGTCTGTCTGATTATCTGGTTGTCTACGTAGCAAGATTAAAAGGGTAGCGGGAGGACAAGTCTGAGTCTGTGAGTGTGTAGGTGTGTGAATGTGAGCGAGGAGTGTCTATGCATTCATTCAAAAAATTAATATACAAGGAAAAAACTCTTTGAATATTTGTGTGTGTATATGTTCTCCTCACCTTGCATCTGATTTGTTCTGAGTGTAGCTCCTCATGGTGGTCAGGCAGTGGCACCGACAGCTTCCTCTTGAAGGCCCTCAGCTTCTCCAGCGACGCATCTATGCCCTTCTCACATCGTTCACAGTTCTACACACACAATAAGAATCAGAGCATAAAAAATAAACACATGTACACTGAAGCGCACGCTCAGACTGCAGATCCTTTCGGACTCAAGAGAAGTAGCTATAAATTCTTCCTGCAGCTGTCGCTTTAGCATCAGTAAGAGGAAGCTGCAGAATACACAATGATAAGCTGACACGCATACATACGCATGAACACACACACACACATACATACAGACACCCCAGGGTGCAGTCAGGCCACATAAATTACCATGCCATAGATATCCCACTTAGCTCTGAACCTCTCAAGCAGCACTGTGAGACAGAGTGATACAGCAAAAATCCAACAACCAAAGAGGAGAATTAACACAGCTTCATAACAAAGGAGCAAGTTTCTGCTCCAGAGGGCACGGATTACAGCTATTTTTAGTGTCTGAATAATGATTCAGTGCAGGGTAAAACGGGGTAATATTTGGTAAGAAATGCAGCAGCTAAGTAGCATACCTGAAGCAAGAGTCACGATAAAAGAACAGGAAAGGACAAGAATAGAAGCTGTTCTCTAAGTGCAAACCAAGGACGATAAAGACACAGTAAGTACAACCGTAGGAGGATTCAGAGAAAGAGAAGAGAAGAGAGAACCACCTTTGACAAAAACGTCAAATTCCCGGATGAATCTATATACTCTGTCCCTATCACAACATGGCATTATCTCAGCCCGTAATATCTACCTCACAGATCAGAGAACAAATCATTACATGCACATGTTTGTATGATTTATCTGCCATTTATCTGAAGACAGAAGTGAGTGTGCTCCATCTCCATCCTTAACTTCTTTTGAGGACCTGACGTACAACGTTGCATAATTCATGTGAAAACCTGGTTTCACTGTGCTTCATGTACAACCGGGCAGGCTCATTAAGGGCTCAGATGGGCCACAGCTCTTCACCACCCTTCGTAGGCACCTTTACATTGCAGCATGTTAGAGACACAGCTCAGCCTGCAACACATGCCGTGCTCCAATGAGGCTTTGGATACCTGCAAGAGTTAGGGATGTCCCTCAAAACCGCTTTGTTTGATCAATAATATTTTTAACCTTACAAACTGTCATTACAAAGTAATTATAATGCTGATAGTCATGTATATATAATAATAGAAAATATGGCTTTTTTAACATTGCATGCCAATGAGCATAGCCACTCAAACATAGAAGACTGAGTGGCACTAATCACCATAAAATGAAATTAAAAAGTCCTAATTTTATGTTGCCATATCCTAATGGGTGAGAGAGGAAACTAGGCCATGTTAAGCAATCAAGTACTTACTTAAACACAGAGATGACCAAAAGAGCAACAAACCATAAAAGAAGTATGAATGAAACTTCACTGTTATTCCAGGTGTAGTTTTTACTGACCTTGAGCAAGCCGTGCAGCTCCCTCCTCTGCCGGTCCAGGCGGTGGTGGGCATGCCTCCACCTTTCCTGAATCTCCATCAGCTCTGTCTGCAGGGTGGACTCGGCCCTGGCGTCGGCTGATAGCAGCAGGCTCCTGCCAGCCTCCACAGTGAGGATGTAGCCTCCCTGCTGCCTCTGGAGCACTCGCTCCCTCAGCTGGACGAGCACAGACAGAGAAAAATGGCAGGGGTGGTACAGGTTAACTAAGGGAGTCTAAAGTTGGAGAAGGGGTGAGGGTTTATTAGCAGAGGGGTTAAGATTTGTTAGGGCTAATTTTGTGTTTAATTAAACAGAATATACAAAATGTATAGCATTATGAGAAAATAATTAGTTCAGGGTGAAGTGGATGAGTTAAAAGCTCTTCCATAGCACTGTAACCTACCTGGATCTGATCTAACAGGTTTCTGGCCTGCTGCAGGGCCACTGGTTCTCCCGGCTGAAGAACGTCTGGATCATGGGTCACTTCCTGGAGCCACCGTAGCAGCTTCTCTGCCATCTCCCGGTAGTTCTGCCACTGGCGGACCAGACTGTCAATAATGCCTCTTCGTTGCTGAGCCCGCCGCACTACACACTGCCACTGATTGCTCAGCAAGGCCAGCTTCACACTGAAGTCGTCTCTGTTGGTGGGAGAAGAGTCAGAATAGCATGTATGCTGCTCACAACTGGATACATATTTTCATGAGACAGGTAACTGTTAAATAAGACTTTGTGTTTCTTATGTGGTTATTGGTTTACCTGTCATCCACTTGTCCCTGGTCCAACATATGATGGCCATCACTGATGATGGAGTAGAGAATCTGTTGCCTGCTAAACATTTCTGCCTGGAACAACTGCAAGTACACATGTATCTATTAAGAACAACACTGTACATAGAGGGACAGCAATTATTCCACGTGTACTTGTAGCGCTTCTCTGACCTCGTGGTCTCTCTGCTGCTCCAGCAGACTCTGGTAGTTGCCTGAGATCTCAGCAGTCAGCTTCTGCTCAGTCTGAGACAGGAAGTCCATCCAGGCCTCGCACTTCTGGAGGAAGCTCTGCTGCTGGAGCAACACCGCCTGCAGTTTACTGGAGAGGGACAGAGGAAAGTCACTCAGAACGTTAACATTAGGATTAAGATTAAGACACAACATTAAGATTAGCACCACTTTATAATAAGAACTTTACATGCTGCCACTACTAACTTTACATATAGTATATATGTATTTTTTCATATTACAGATCAGTTATAAAACCTTATAATCCATAAATATAAAGAACTTGTGAGTTGCTGGACTGTAAGCTAATATTTAAGTGAAGGACACAAACATAGATATATCCCCTCCAATGCGTAACTCACCTTACCTTTCTAGTAACCTCTTTATTAATCAATGAGGACCCCAGGAACTTTTCTGACCTTATACTTTCTTGCTAAATATTTATGACGTTATTAGTGACAAATTATAAACGTTTTCTTAAAGTATGTCTCATTTTAAGGTCATAAAACAATATAGTTATACCTTATATTGATTTTGATGAGTGACTTGCAACATGGTGGTCACTGACTGCTCTAAGTTTAGAATGCTGCTACAAACAAGTGAAATATGAAGAGTTTATGTACCTGAACCTCTCAGTGAGGTGAGCGCAGTGAGCGGCCCAGGCTCTGTTGAGACTCTGCAGCTGTTTGACATCTCGGTCACTGACTGGTAGTCTGTACACCAGCTCGTTAACCCGTTCTAGGTCTGGAGATAGACTGCTCAACTTCAACAAGTGAACCTGGAGACACATTGTCACATTTTCAGAAGGACTGTGTAAAGGTCAAACATGTTTTTTGTCAGTAAAAATTAAAGGCCAGAGAGAGAAGAAAATCAATCAATAGATTTTCATTTATAGCAAAGATTTTTTTCTGAATAAGACAGGGTATTATGATCAAATTACACAGATGTCCAGTCTTTTTGGTGAAAAAAGCACCTGATGCTCAAACACGGAGAATACAATAATAGCCAAGACAGCAGCGTTTTTTGTACCTTCAATTTTTCCATACGCGTCTGGACCACATTGAGCTCCGATGAGCCAACTGAGTCAGACTCCTTTAGCACCTCCTCAGCCTCCTCAGCCTTACATATTAATGCATTCAACTGGTCTCTGAAACCATCACAGGCCTGGGATCCAGACTAGAAACGGTCAGACAGACAGAGTAAGAAAGAAAAGAAAGAGAGAGAATATTGAAGTGACGTCCTGCCAATCATATCTCCTTCATACACAGGGGTTGTACGGGGTTGTGTGTTTGAGAGAGGTCATGTTTGTCATTCTGCACATGCCCACCCATCCCTACAATCCTACCTGCAGTACTTCCTGCTGCCTGTGAAGGGCGTGCTCCAGTGTTGCTAGACGGTGTGTGAGTGACAGGTGGTCTGACTGGAGGGCTGCAGAGGAAGAGGCATCGACTTGGCTCTTCAGCTGTTCCCCTAAATCCTGCAGCTGCTGCAGGGACTCCTGCACTGAGGCCTGGTTACCAAGGCACGCCTGCAACAGAGAGACAGGTTATGAACATAGTCACTGAATGTCTGTGCAGACACAGAAGACATATATGAGTTTGTAAGAAGAAAACCTATCATATCCAAAGTGTTTGGATTCAGGAGAGACTGTCACATTTTCTACATTTTTTTTAATCCAGTGGGTTTTGAAAGGGTTGGATTTATCAAAGAATGATGCATTTTTTCCAAACCCAAAGAGGACAATTCAATCCTTTTGCTGAAGTCATGAAAATCACATTTTTGTAAATACATTCAGGATTAGTAAAACAAGGGTTGTGTGTTCTCTGGGTTTTGGTAAACCATAAAAAACACTGAATTCTCAACTACTTAGTGTCTAGCAACAGCTTGCATCAGTGATCCTCGGTCTGCTTACAGTATCAGGACTGCATGTCTCTACACATTGCCCAGCATGGCCCTACAAGCCCAGTGTGACAGTAGGGGACCCCTGTAGTGTAAATCAGGGGGCTGTCTCTTCTGTAGCAGTCTTACTCTCAAAAGGCTTTTGTTAGATTGTGCTTGGAGTCTACATTCAAGCACACAAAAGGACAGGGTGCAATTTGGTATTCTGCAGAGGGGGATAGAGGCTTTGTGAATCCTCATAGTGTGCTGACAAGCCGTTTCAGAGCTTATTCGCAAGGTCTTGCACACCAAAGTAGATTGGGGGGAGGCGGGGTTTTTAGCATTCTGTTACAATATGAAGAAAAATGCACATTTTAAAATACAAAACAAATGTGGACTTAGTGATGAACTAACAACAAACCTGGGAACTGAGGAGCAATAACTATAAAAGAATGAAAAAATGCTGACACAATCTAGAGGCCGATATTAAAATGTCCCATCTCTACTCACATTACAGTCCTTTATCCAGGCGATGCTCTCCTCTTCTGTGATCTCCCTGTCGGTGGCGCTCTTCAGCAGGCGATCAGCATGTTCTTCCTGTTTCTGAACTGCTGTCCCACACAGGCCGTACAATCCCCTGTAGCGTTGCCACAGCCCCAACAAGGCCTTACTACTCCTCAGCTGCTCTGAGATCTGCTCTAGTAGGCGGTTCCACCTGCAACAGAGAAAATGAAAGAAGTTACATTGGAGCTCAGGTCCGCATCTAGTTTATGTTAAGGATTACAGGTGCAATTTGAGTTAAAGCCCCCCAGAGACGGGCTTTCGTTATCCCTACCTGATGTTGACATCCTGGAGGGCTCTGTTGAGTGTTTCAGCCACAGACGGGTGGCACTCTGTCAGTAGCTGGTGTGTTACGGAACCAAATTTCCTAAGACTGCTCTCCTGTTTATCCATCTCCTCCTGCAGGTTCTTAAAAACACAGACACCCACTAAAAATCATCTTCAGTGTTTGTTAAATTTGCTCAACACATGCTGTTTAAGACTGACATTTTTCTTTAGAACACTGTGTGGATGTTCCTGTTCACAATGACAGTATTTAGTAAAATACCTTAAGGATGACTTTACTCACTATCAGCTGTTAAAAAGTTTTTTTTTCAGGGGTGTGCCACTTTCCAAAATAAAGAGTCTATCTCCAATCCTCACCTCCAGACTCTCCACCTGCTGCTGCACTGCCTCTGGAGACCCGTTTAGGAGACGCAGCCTGGACACAGAGTACCTCCCCTCCATCAGGTAACCGTTAATCTCCTCTGAAGCTCGCCGATACAGTGTCCACTGCTCCAACACTGACCGCAGGCTGCCCTTCATCTGACTTATCTGATAGAAAGGATGGGAGTCAAAATCTGTAATAGTCTTAAGGCACAGTGCAAAGCAAAATTTAGGAAACAACCATGAGGGTAAAGGATCCAAGAAGCTCACCATGTGGTCCAAATGAGCCCAGGACTGGTTCAGCACTTTCAGATTCTCCTTGACAACAGAGCAAGTTGCTCCTTTCTTATCCTGAATGAGAGCGTTTCCTCGTTCCTCTGCTTTCTCTAGATCCTTCTCTTTTTCCTTCACTAATTCTTCCAACTCCTGTGAGAATGACGTAATTACATTTATTAAAAATAAGAATTCTGAAAAAAAAAAAAAAAATGTGTCGCATTCATAGCATTGCTGTGTCCCTACCTGACAATCTTTAAGTGCATTCTGCACTGATGCTACATCCTCTATCCTGTGTCTCTTCTTCAGCTTCTCCTCCTGTAGTGTGAGCCAGGTTTTCAGGGCCTGGACTCCATTTTCATGTTCTACCCAACCTTCCAAAAGTCCTTCCAATAGCTGAATCTAAAATATGGACAATTCAGAACAATTTAACAACTCAGAAAAGGCAAACTACGAATATGAAAAGAAAACAGTCGAAAATTTCAGGTCTAATTCTTGATTGCTCTGTAACTGAAACCATACCTTTTCAGCAATGAGTCCCTGCAGTATCTGCCATCTTCTGTTCATAGCTCCCAGCTTCTCAGCAAAGTCTGTTTTGTCACTGCGCTTTCCCTCCACATCCTGACTGCTGATCTGCAGCACGGACTGGTTAACAAAGTCCACAGTCAGCTGCTTACAGGTCAGATCAATGCGGCAACCCTGTGACATACAAATGAGACATTGTGATGAGGAGGCGAAAAGACGAGTTACATTTAGCTGAAGGCCATTAAACTTTTTGATGTACAGCATGTCAAGATCTTTTGCAGCTTGACCAGAGGGGTATAACTACTGGAGACTGTGGTGTTAACAGAGGACGCAGTTTTGTACCTTATACTTCTGCAAGAAGTTCTGGACCACTTCGGAGCCTACAGCCCCCATGATCTTCTCCTGGTCTTCATCTATGATGTTCTCCATGAGAGAGATCCAGCTCATCAGCTCTGTGATGGCGTGCCGTGATGCCAGCTTCTCCATCTGTAACTGAGGGTACAAACAGCCAAAATACAGCATCATCATCTGTGTCATGTCAATTCTGATACCAATTAGCCAAAACATTCGGTAAAGATTATAATAAAAATTAAGATTTTTTACAAAAATCTCTCAGCAGAAAAATCTTGCTACAACAAAAGGAGCTGACAAACGACAATCATTCAAGTGTGCTGACCTGGTGTAACTTCTCTTGCACTACAGGAATACGCGTCAGCAGCTCAGCCCACTGAGTGTCGATTTGGCCCAGCGCCGTCCTCAGACCAGCTGTATCTACTCTTTTCAATCGCAGAAGCTGGTTGCCCGTGCTTAGCACTGAAGAACGCAAAGACGACTTCGCATCCACCTCCTTGGAAAACTCCTATCAGAAACAGAAGTTAAGAGAAGTTTAACCAGACCTTCATTAAAATGATTTGAATACTGGGTACAGATATTATAATTATGTCTGTAGTACATGTTTGCTGCTGATGTGATAACCTAACTGACCAGGAAGGCATAGAGGTGGTCTCTGACAGTCTCCAGCTCCTGAGGCACTGTCACTGACTGGGTTGTCCAGAACTCAAGCCGGTCCAGAGCTGACTGCAACCAGTGGCTCAATTCTGCTGACTCACTCTGGTACCTGCAATTTTTTTACACAAGAAAATGTTATATTTTAATCTAGTTCTGACAGAGTCTGAAAGATTTAGGTGGTAATTTATAAAGTATTCAGCCTCCAGGTATCATAAACAGGTTTGCAGATCAAAACAATTTGGCTGACTCAATAAGGGTCCTTATTCGATTTAATGACAAATCAAATCAAAGTTAGGACTACTGACCTGCTCCAGTGTTTGAGCGTCGAGTCGAGGCGGTGCAGCTCCTTGTTGACCTTGGTGGTGGAGGAGAGCCAGTGTTCTCCCAGTTGGGTCAGCTGATTCTCTAAGTCTGAACAGCCGACAGACAGAAGAAGCCTCTTGCCCTCCTCCAGAACCTGGTACAGCTGGGGCTGATGCTCTGTCAGGCTGGCCTTCAAACGCTAGAGGACAAAGGGAAAGACGGATGGATAAGTGCTCAATTAGAAATTCAGTATTCTAACAAGCATGCTTGGCTGCAACTTTTAGGGTAAGTCAGATGACATCTTGATACTGCATGGATAGATTTATTTGTGCATCTATCTGTGACCAGACAGTATAACGTTGCTCACCTGGTAGAGACTGATCCTTTCGGTGAGTCTCTCCTCCGTCTCCTCTACTAGACCTACAGTGGGGATGCTACACTCCACAGCCTCCAGCTGTCTACACAGTGCCTGGTAGTCTTCCACAAGCCTGCTCCACGACTGTCGGAGAGAGACGGAAAAAGAGAGAGTGTCATTTATTTTATTCCCAGCAGGTGTTTAATCTAATTTCTGTTTATGGATTGTTATCTATGAAAGTATGTATGTATTTCAACTGCACTTTGGAATTGAACTGAACAAAATGGTACTGCTCCTTTTCCCGATCCTTTTATTAACTACTAATTCCCACCTCCAGTATGCCCTCCAGCTCCACTCCCCTCCTGTGGGCCTGTTTGAGCACACTGTGGGCTAAAGCCATGGTCTCCTCCAGGGCCTGGCTTTCCCTCTGTGCCACCAGACCAGACACTTTACTGTAAAATGTCTGTGTGAGGATCATGTGGCATTCAAGACCCTGAAAGAACTTCTGAAGCAGAACAAAACATATTTGAAACAGAATGTTAGAGTGGAAAGAAATCATTGACCTCTGAGTGAACAAAAACATTGCAGTAAAATTTATACATTGCAGTTTGATGATTAAAATTTATACTACTCCATTCCACCACCTTACTTTGTGTTTATCCAGCAACATCTGGACCTCTATGACAGAGGCCACTGTCATCTTCTGGTCGGCAGCCATCTTGTCCTGAGCGGTGTCCACCAGGTCTGTGAGGTCATGAAGTGCAGCTTCATACTGAGCCTTGAGAGACAAGCCGTGGTTCAGGCTGCTACGTCTGGAGCCCACCATCAGCACCAGCTCCTCATATGCATCCTGCATAAAACCAACAATATGTTAAGTATAACAGTTCAGGGAGGTTATGACCCTAGTGACACCGTGCACCCCACTAGTTATGACCACAGCTTAAGAGAAAAAGAAACAAGCTCCACGGTGAATTTGATATTACCTGTAGTTTGAGTAGTTCCTGATTAGAGAATTGTTCAGGTTTGAGTCCCTCTGCTCTGGTCTTCAGCTCAGTCACTCTCTGCTCAAACTCCCTCAGACTGTCCTCCACTTCTGATAATACCTACAAAAGAGCAACATATTCAATGAAAATCTCTTCTCCGGAGTCCTTTTAAGTTGTGTATTTGTTCTTGGACAGTATCATACCTCTATCTGTTTGGATGCGGGTCTGTCTGCAGTTCCAGCCATCTTTTGCAGCAATTGGTGTTTACTTTCACTGAGAGCTGTGAACAGCATCCTCATTTCATTCTGGCAAGGAAAACAAAAGCAATTTTAAAAGGTAAAAAATGCGGACTCCCATCAGTGATGCAGGCAGCCCTATCATTAACAAGATGCATCCCAACACTAATCAAAATCAGACCGGCAGTGCAACAGTCTAGCTTTGACACCTGGAAAGTTGAGTGTTCCTGCAGCCTGTCCCTCATGCTGTCGCAGTGCTGCTCCAGGGTGGAGTCCAGCAGGCCCATCCTCTCCTGCAGGCCCTCCAGGGTGTCCTCCATCAGAGCTTGCTCCTCTCCTCCACACAGACGGCCTGCTCCTCCACCCAGTATATCTCTGCACTGGTTCACCTCCCTGGTCATCTCCTTCAGCTGTTTATTCAGACCCTGAACAGAAGAGTTGAGGTCAGGGACAAAGCAAGTATATTCTGTCCAGAAGAGTTTTAATTGTGTTCCCTGCTTATGTCAGCCCATTGTGTCTAACATTCTCTGTTGGCAGTCTTACTACAATACAAGTTAGGTCATCCTACAAAACTACCAGTATTGGTAAAAGATAAAGGTTCTTAAATAGCATTCGCTTTCTGCTGTGATTTCTATGTTAGTTTTATATTTCTGTAAGAGCAAACAAAACTGATCGTTGTGTTTGTTTCCACTCACCTCTAGATTTGTGAGTTGTGTCTCTGTACCCTCGGACAGCAGCACAGGACCAGAGAGCAGCTGATTCTCAGCAGCATCCAGCCAGAGGGAGGCTGCTGAAACTGCAGCATACAAGTCCTGCTGGACCGTCACCCCAGCAAAAGACACTGCCAGTTTGCTGTCACCGCTCACTGCCTGTGAGAAGGAATAATATTTACTTAGTACATCGAAAGCTGTCAGTAAGACATTCTTGACAAAGACAAAGAAGTACCTAGGAAACTATAAACAAAGAGAGATTAAAATTTGTTAGAAAATTAATGCTTTACCTCTTGGGCGATTCTTTCCAGAGTCTGGCTGCAGGTCTCAAACAAAGCTCTGGGAGAGTGAGAGTCCTGGCTGCCAGACTCACCTCTAAACACCACAACGGGACTAGTCAGACAGGACCGGTGGAGGACCTGCACACAACAGTGACAAATGACACATCTGAGCGTCAGTCAGGCAGCAAATATGACAATAAAAGTGTAAGATTACATGGCAGAATGAAAAAGTACCAACAGAGTGTTCAAAATGTAGGTCAAATTAAACACAAACGACACAACACAAAAAAAGGTCACACTTCAAAAAACATTTTAAAAAAATGTCACAGAAAATTCATAAATCCATTGTATGCACTGCATCTGTACCGGGCTGAGTTGATCCTGTTCCAGGGAGTTAAGGGATAGCTGCAGCTTTGTGCTCTGATCTTTATTCAGGTTTTCCCAGCGCTGTCTTAGCTGGTCCAAAGGAGACAGCGTCTCAGTCTCCAGCAACACTCCCCCCGGGATGGAAACCTCACTGTGGGAGAGAGAGGGGTGTGTTGTCATAATTGACTAATATCTGGTCCCTGCAGTGTTGTTTTGCCAGCAAGCTCCAATGTAATTAAAGGTTTACCCATCTCTTTGTAATGTTTGCTCATTCTGTGGAAGGGATAACAAAGTAATTGTGACAAGACTAAAGAGAGGACAAAAATTACCTGTCCCCATTGGGTGTGGTCTGTTGGCTGAGTAGCTCTTCCCCAACACTTGCCACAGACTGGAGCAGCCTTCTCTGTTCAGCTACTTGCTCCTGCAGCGCCTAGAAAATATAAGACATGTATTAGATTTATCTATAAAAAATAGCAACATTTCAGTCTGCAATTGATTGAATTATTTTAAAAGAGCGTACTTGTTTTACATGGCAGTACTACTAGTTAAACCGATTTAGTCGGAAAATTACAGGCATACAGTACTCCGGGCATTACAAGAAGCATATTAATGTTCAGCTTCCTCGTACCCTCTGGCGAAGCACGTTGTCGTGGTGTTGCTGTGTGCGTGTTGAACGGGCCTGAGACAGCCAATCCTGGACATTAGGACTCTGGGACAGAGATGAGTCTGGCTCACTGTCCTCCTGCTCCTGCAGTGAACCCTGAAAGAAAGAGAGAGGGACTTCAACACTTGCTCAAAAGCCTTAAAAAGCCTTTTTCTGTTTGGGGAAGGGGTGATAAAGTTTGCCAGTTTATGAAGAACAGAGAAAGGAACACAGCAGCAGTTCCCTTTTGACTTTGGTACATCCTATATATAAACTATATCTACTTTACGATGTCCACTGAAGTCCAGCTGAGATGACAACTATGGCAGAAGAAATTATTAGATTAAATTAAATCCTATTTAAATAAAATAACATTTAGCATTTTGAGATTCCTGCCAGCATTTCTAATTGGATCAGACAGCTACTGTAGTTCCTTTACATTTTAGAGTGATTTAGTGGCTTAGGAATGTCACTATTAAAAGAGTGTGTTGACAGAGCCAGCAACTCAATACAATGGATTTCCTTTTAGGGAAATTAATTTTGTTTGTCTCAAACCACAAAGCAAAAAAGTCAAAATGTTGTGCCATCAGAAACACACCTGATGCAGTGCCTTTAGTGTTAGCATGTGATGAGGTAGCACCCTTTTGTCTGGTTACTAAGGGCCCATTGTGAGATCCACAGGCCCTTGTTGTTCCATAGTGGAAAACAGTGGACTTTTATGAAGGAGCATGCCATGACCTTTAGTGTTTGCACAATACTGCCATTGATGCTGTACCCAATGCAACATAATGCAGCACAGCACAACGAAAATGACACAGAAGCTGGGAGGAAGGAAAAGCTGGGAAATTGAAAAACATGTGGGAATGCGCAGGGGAAGGGGAACTGAAGGCACGGAACAGGAGAGAACAAGCACTTAGATGGAGGGGAAACAAAACACACATGACCTCAGATCTCACCTGTATGTCAACCTGTTTGTCCTGCAGCATCTGCTGCAGCTCCAGAAGGCTGTCTTTGAGGGAGCGCAGTTTGAGGGTGAGTTGCTCCGCCTCTCCCTTGGTTTCGGCCCGGCCTTCCAAGAGCAAACTCTCACTGTGGACCGACAGCTCTGACAGATACGACACCTTCTGCTCGATCTCAAACAGCATGTTCTGGAAAGGCAAGAGCGATGCAAAGTCAGAAATTTTGTGTTTTTTTCAACTTAACAGTAAAACTTTTTCAAATCATTTTAAGGTTCATTTATGGTTGATGATAAACAAATCTAAAATCTTTTTTTTATTGGTATAGTTACTTGAAATATACCGACATCATTAAACAGCAGTAATTAATAAGTTACTGCCAAGTTCTATGCTTTTATCTTACGACCCCTAACATTTATACTGTGACCCCCTGTGGTGATCCGGACATGACTGACAGGTAGAGCTCAAGTGGTTTAGAGGGTTCTTCATAGTGTGCACTGTATACATGCAGCATCCTTTCAGTAGTGTACATCCTCTCCTTGACTCACTCTTCTTTAGACCCCCTTATTAGTTCATCAGTTCTCATATTCTTTTTTCAAGTTTACTATATGTTTCCCTTCAAATTCTTTTCCACAGATGCCACTCACTCTCGTCCTACATTTCGTTAGAAGAGAAACAAGAGTAAAAGGGACCCTCCCTTTCCTTGTCCAGACTGTGTGAGAAAAGTGGTAGAATTGTATAGAAGTGGAAAAGAGGGTTGTTAAGGTTGTGTCCCCTTTATTCACACAGGGCTACAAGAGCCCTTGGCAATTCTCCACTGAGAATTTTCCACAACAATGCAGAGAGCTTCTTATAACTCTTTTCCTTCTACTGAGTCATTTGGTGGGAGGATGGAGAAACTGTTGTCTCTACACCTTCTTACCACAAAAAGCCTCCATAAGGAATTCTAAATGAAATTCAAAAATGTCTCTTCTTCTCTTTTGATCCAGGAACAAATAGTTTTTAAAAAGTTTTTCAAGTCTTGCTTTGACAATTTCAAGATAGGTGGTGTTTGCTATATATGGTATTACAATGTGTGCCCAAATGTTTAGACTCAGCAAAGTATTTGATTAAGCACTAATGCATGAGACACTATGCTTAAGTGGTTTCTGAGCTGTTTACAGTGTAGCCATTTTCTTGTAGTGTATAAGTGTTCAAATGAACAGATTGTGGTTGTTTAGTGAAGAGTTAACAACATCTTACAAACTTAAATCAGCCAAACAAAAGTGAAGGGCAAAAATAATCCTACTATCCAAACTACTACTAGTATCCTAACTATCCCAATGCAGAAACCACATTCATCTGATACAACATTTAAATGACAAATTATTTTTAGTCATTATATAATCAAAGCGTTTTATATTTCATACTGTTTTCTTTCCTGGAATTTACTGCTCTCTCCCTGCCTGAATTGCGCCACATCAGTTTCTTCCCTTTCTCTCACCACTGTTCCTCGCCTCACCTCTCTAACTTCACATTGTTTCTGACAACTTATCCTTTCCTGTGGATCTATACTGTAATAATCTACGCTTGCAGACAGTTGGAGATGAGGATCCACATGGGCTGGACCTTTAGACCTGAGCTCAACAGGAGCCATATGTGAGCTATAATCAGCTTACTGTCTCCCGGCTGCTAAAATAACACACACTTTAAACACTGATTTCCTCTGACTGAGCCACAGAAATAGCATTTTACTGCTGAGAGGCCAATTACAATGTTTCAAACACTGTAATGTTTTGGTCCTCAAGAGTTCAAGTCAAATATTTCCACAAAAACACTTGTTTTTAGCCAGTTTAATCTAAAAGTAATACTTCAGTGCAAAATCAATCAAAGTACACCTTTGTCAGTGACAGAATTGAATTGAACCGCCAGGAAAGGCAAATGAATCACTCCAAAGAAAAGCAGTGGTACTGTTTTAGAAAGCCATCAACACTTCTCCAATTTGGTTGCACAAGTTAAACACTGTCACTAAAAATTTAACCTAACCTATTCAAACAAGTTTTTTCTCAGACATTGGTTTGTGATCAAAATCACCGAAAAAGGAATATTATTTACTGCTTCAAAGACCTGAATAAAACCTTCACAAGGACACACGATTGTGGATCAGTGACCACTGGTACCATTTAGCCATGGATCCTAATTACCCCACAGATAAAGGTGACGTTACCATAGAAACATGATGAGTGGAAGAATGTTTGAGGACCTAGTGAGGAGGTTGATCACAGAGGGGTACAGGGTCAGACCCTAATCCTAATCCCAGTGCCTTTATCCTAAAAAAGTGTCAATTTATTGGACATTAGTGGGCTCCTATTCTGTTTTTTTTTTAAAGAGTCCCATATAAAGTGATATTTCTGTAATTTTTTTCTGGTTTTGATGATGAATCAAACAGTTTACACGTGCTTAAAATAGTAACAGTAATATAATACCGAGGGCATGAATCCAAGGATAGGCTCTATTTCTGGAGCAAAGAAGCAGCCTTTGGTAGCTCCCTCTTGATAAAACATTAGCATAAGGACTTTTATACTGAGCCTGGGGCAGTAGTAAGAATGAAAAAGTTTTCATTGAATGTGTCAGTAGAGGAAAACTTTAAAAGAATCTGCACATATCAGGAGAGCAACAAGCTACCATCCATCATTTGCAAAAATGTCATCCTTGGGAATGTAAGTTAACCAAGCTCAAAATCTTTCAGTTTTCAGTCCAACCTTTGAGGAGATCTCACCTGACAGTCAATGAGCTGCTCCTCCATATCCATGTCATCGTTTTGGGGCTGAAGTGCGGAGCTGAGAGTGGCACGAGTGCTGAGCAGCCAGTGGTCGAGCTCCTCAGCCTCGCTGTGGTAACGCTGCAGTGCCTGTTCCTGCCGCTGCTCCTCTAGCTGTTCACTCAGTTTCTCCTGCAGTGGTCAGTGTGAAATGTTGGATATCACTGGTATTCATCGTTATACAGAAGCACGAGGTAAATAAGGAGAATTTTTATGAAATAAAAGTGTGTGAATAAGATCTCTTCTAGTCTCCTAGCACCTACTTCAAGAAGCTGTCGTTTTCCTGAAGCCTTCATTCGAATGGTGGCCATCCTCTCTCCCAGTACAGTAAGAGTAGACTGTAGCGCCAGTTGGTCACCTGCTTCCCCATCGCTGTCACTGTCTGCCAGCTCCTCAGAGAAACAAGTCTGTAACTCACCAATCTCATCCTGCAGCATCAGGATCTCATCCATCAGAGCCTAGACAGACAGAAATCAGAAAAGTGTGAGAGGTGAAATGAAGAGAATGGACAGAAAAAAAGAGACTGGAAGAAAATGCAAATAGTTGAAGGAGAGGAAGAAGAGACTGAAATGAAGATGGTGAGAGAGCAGCAATAGAGGGTTTGTCCAAACTGCCTGACAGTAGTGTGACAAAAAGGAACTGTACGGGCCATCGCTGTGAAGTTGGCATAGCAACGGAGAACAGTGCCATGCAGTCTGTGCAACCAGTGCACAGGCTGGTGCAATATTAAAACCCTCAGTCATTCACTGGGTCCCCTGAGCAGACTCGTTTTTTTGTCATTTTTGTCAGTTCCCCAAAAGATATCCCCTCTCTGCCTTAAAATTTACACTTCACATGCACTACTTCTCTACTGCACTCCACTCATCTTCTCTCTTTCTCTAAACCACACACATGAACACCCCCCCCCTCACCTGGTGTGCAGCCATCTGGCTCTCGGGGCTCTTGTTGGGCTCCAGGCCCTCATTGAGTGCCCCCTCGATGGACTCCATCTTGGTGGAAATGGACTGTAGGGACTCCTGATAGTGCTGCTGCCGCTCGAGAGCCTCATACAAACTCTTCTGCTTCTCACTTATCTGTGGCAGGAGAGGAGGGGTGGAAAGAAAGACAGAAAGAAAGAGATGAATGATGGGAAAAATTAGATGGCAGCTGGGCAGGAGCTCGGACAAAGGGCTGCTGCAGAACTGCTTGTGTTTGTGTCAATTCCAGTTTTGGCACTAATGTCGTGCTGCTACAAATAAACTCCCTGATTCTGGTACAGTCCACAATAGAGCCTCAAAACGGAAGATTTCCTTGCTATGAAAAAAATTAGGGCATGTACTTTAAATTAAAAATGTATCAGCGTAGCAGCTTTTATTGAACTGGCCCATTTCTACCATTTGGTTGGTTGAAGGAAATTTTTAGAAATGGCATACCGAATATACTGTATGGAATAAGGGGAATATAGCGAAATACTTTCTATTTGATTTCAATTATTTCATTTCAGCTGATGATGTGACGTACCACATTCTTGAGTGTTTCCCAGGATCTCTGCAGGTCATCAAGGTTAGCAGCACTTGTCTCCATGGATGGGTCATACAGCTCCTGGAGGGGCGCTCGGCTTAAGGCGCCTCGACCCTGTGACACAACGACACAGTCATTGTGGGTTTCATTATTGTGCAAATGTATGTACAGTATACACTTGCCACAGTATTTTTCATGTTGACTGAGGAGGTGTGGTGATTTTGATACGTCCTTATGTCCTCAAAAACACAGTCAACGATGCAATTCAATTGGAACGTTTTAAGGAAGTAAGCCCATATCTGCTGTAGATATAATACTGTACTCTATATACATGGAGTACACAGTAATACATTATCCACTTTCAAATACAAACTAACGTAAGCATTTGAAAAAAATGACCTCAATCTGTCCTAATTTTCTAAACGGAATTGACAGAGCCACATATCACTGAGTTAATGGTTATGCTAGCCTTCGGTTATGGTCTTTCCGGATACCCACAAGCTCAAATACATCAACAGGACTAGTATGGACCAAAATATTAAAGTAGTAAGCACTACCTATGACTTGCGAGTTATATCTGTTTTGTTCTTTGTGGATGTGTTCACAGCAGTATCTGGTTATGGTCCCATGAGATTACTTTAAACTCTCTCCCATGACATTTTCCTTCTATCACTTTCCAACTGCCCCACACTCCGCCTTATTGATTTTTGTCTTCCTTCAACAGTTAGGCTCACTGATGCATTGCAAAATAGAAGGACCGTATTTACAAGTCACAATAATAGCTACACAGCAACCATGACCTTTGCTGTTTCTCCCAGAACAAAGTGCTGCCGTTTCACTGCTGCATCATTCTAAGTAACAGGTTACACACAAAAAAAGCTACTTTATATTAACTTAGCTATGTTTACAAAATGATACAGTCTCATTCTCATCTCAGCGAAAAAGCAAGTGGCCAACACACTGTCTTCAGCAAAGTCAGTCTGCAAACATAATGCTGATAAAGAGAGAAAGCAGGGGCAGCACAGCAACTCAAACATCCATTGTGTTGGTAGTGGTGATGATGGCGAGGTCATGGTTTGGTGTTGGGAATCAGATGGCGATGGGATGGGATTGGGTGGCAGAGTTTGCATGTCCATCTTTACAAGTTATTTAGTCACATATTCAGTCTTAAAACTTTATATTTATTAAAACACACAAAAAAATGTGACACCTCCAGATGCAGACTCGCTTGTTTCTTTCATCTTCAATATCTTGAAATTAAATGCATATAAAAACTGCACTAATAATGAAATGGCTCCACTTGTATCCAGCAATGTCACTGGGTACAAACACATCTTTTGAGACATGTTCATTAACTACGGAAAACATCAAAATGATCTCATCCCATTGGCAGCATTTAAGACTAAATATCTGGTTGAGTTACTTATAAAGACAGACATTTTATGCCACATAAATTGGGTGGAATTTTTTGGTTGGTGGTTGCAATACCTGGTTAAGAGGAGCATCAGCATTAGCCCCTGGGGAGGGGGAGCGGCAGGCAGGGGGAGAGGAGACCTCACTGTTGGTGCCCTCCTCCCCTGACTCCTCCGTCACAGGGGAGAGGAGTGTGTGGCAGCGGCCGGCTGTCATCTGACCACACATACACGTGGCACATCAAACACACACATCAAAAAAGCAGGCGGAGGGAAAGGAAGAGGGCGACCGAACAGAAAACAGGCAGAAAAAAGGAGAGAGGAAACAGAGAGAGAAAAATGAAGAGACAAAGGAAGAGAGAGCATAAAATTAATGGGGGAGTGCAGGTTAGCCAGATTACAGTGAGCACACTGCTGATTAACTACACAGTCAGTAATCCAATGACATGGAGAGGAGACCTATTAGATCACAATACTGCTATTGACATATAACACTGCGACCATAGCACACACGCTGCCATAGCACAGCATTAAGGAGACATAATTCAGTGTAGCATTGCTCTGTGCTAACGGACAAACATTGGATTCCAGAGGCAATGAATGAGCCACAAGGATTTTTTACAGGATAAATCAGGGGAACGGAAAAATCACACATACAGTAAGTACACACACAGTAATTGCTCACACCGCACGCATACTCATGCATACTGTAGAGTTGCAGTTTCAGAACCACAGTAATTTCCTTTCCATCACAGAAACAGTATCCATATCACAGACAAGTCTGAATCTTCTCTTAGATATTTATGCTATGTTTTCCTGAAATACTCCTCTTTATCTACTCCTCTGATGCATAAGCACAATTAAAAATACGCACTACAAGTAAGTTCAAAGTGAAATTAAAAAAAACAGTATATTAACAGTAAGGGGAAGAAGTGTAAATGAAATCCCCAGGAGTACCACAACCAAACTTACACATAGCATAACTAAAGCATGGCATAGCTAACAGAGATTGGGACTAGTGAATACATCAGAAGCAGCAGCAGCAGCTGTCACAGACATAGCACAGTTGTCTGTCTGCCTGCATGATTCAGTAGAGAGGTACAGATGAAATGTGAGCGCAGCCCTGCTGGGCTGCTTTCTGGCAGTTAATTCAGAACTTGGCCGACTGACTCAGGACCTTGTTATATTCTGAGGACTTTTTCCTGGGCTTTATGATGCAACGCAATGCAACGAAGAGCATAAACACACGGGCCTGTGTGGGGAAACTGAATGACTTTATCAGCAGTTCCAGCATCCTATTTATGCCATACACAAAATCTTATCGTGCTCTGCTCACGCACAAACACACAAACACACACACACATGCAGTAATATCCTGTTTCCTGGCCTGCTGAGACTGAACACACCGCAAACTGCACTAACAAGGCAAGGAAGCGAAGAAATCTGAATCAGAAAGAGAGCCACAGAAAGACAGGGGAAGAAAATCTAGTGAGGTGGTTACTAATGTGCGAATACTGAAGAAAAAGGAATGATCCAGCTGAGGATGACATAGTGTAGTAGCCAGCAGACAGATTTGGGCTGATATGAAGCAAAATGAAATGACACAGCAGAGTATCAGTGCTGTAATACACAACAGGATACTGCCAGAATAGTAACATTTGAGGTGAAAGGAAGATAGGTAAAAAAACTTGTTATTTCTGTGCAGAACAAAAATCAGAAACATAATGAAAGAGAAGGAGACAAACGGGATACTATCCGAGAGAAACAAACTATACTGAACCTGGAATTCTTTCATATTTGCCTATCGCGAACTACTGAATAGATGCACAAGAACCTGCATCCCAATTTAGGCAAATGCAATCCCAGGGGCCCACATATAGGAGATTTTTTATATTGTTGTTAACTTGCAATGGAATTGTACTGATATAACTTTGTGGGAGCAGAGTTAAACCTGCAATCATAACTTTCATCCTCAGACACCCTCTAATTTGGGTTAACTTTAACCTAATTACATTATTGTGAACTGTGAAATGTATACGCCCTCTAGAAACTCCAAAAGGACCCATGGGGATCCCTGTATTCCACTTTGAGAACCAGTGGTTTGGAAAAGAAAGGGAGACAAAGGCTACACATGCAAACGCACACAAATATCAGCCAGACAGTCATACAGCTATGTAGTATGTGCATGTGTGAGTGTCTGTGTGATTGTGTATGTGTCCAAAAAAGGCGATGCCACTCACCATGACGACAGAGGGGTGTGCTGGAAGCTGCTTGGTGGCAACATGGGTAGCGGTTGCCACAGCACTGGGCAACTCTTCATCGCTCAGCTCCTCCATGCCGTCCGATAGGCCCTCTACCTCGCTGACCGTCAGCAGCATGGTGGCATGTTTGGCCTTCACCGTCAGCATCTTACACTTGGAGTGGAGCGAGGCGATCTGCTCCTGGTAGCCACGGATCTTCTGGGCCAGCTCCTGTCAAAACATCACCCCCAAACAGAAAACACCACCGCCCCCAGGGTCAGGAGAGCGTAGCTCAGGCCACAATGGAAGATCAATAGTTCCTGGTTAAATAAGATGCTGAAAAAAGGGGATGGCTGAGTTGGTTCAGCGTTGAATGTGGTGCCGGTATGAGAGGAGTAAGCAGAGCAGACGCATACTGTTCTCCCCCTGGTTTTTCGCTTTTGGCATCACAGTGTGTAAGCGCAGAAAGAGAATAGGACTGCCTCACACTCTCCCTCTCTCTCTTTTCTCTGTCTCTCTCTCTTCCGTATCTCTGAGCGAATGAGAGCAGTACAGAGGCGGGTGACTCAGATCGGCGGTGAAGCCAACAGACAGGATGTTTCGCTGAGAGAGAGAGACCCTTGCAGAAATGGTTCAAAATCCCTCAGACACTCCCTCTCGTACACATACACAAATGGTGAGGAAAAACAGGAAGTGATCTCACTGCCTGCACCCCCCCTTGCTGCTTGCCTCCTCCACCAATCCTAGGGGCAGATTCCCTTCAACAAAAGAGAGCTGCAAGGAGAGAGGGAGTGTTTATGGGGGAAGAATGACAGAGACGGTGTCAAATTACAGCTATGGTATGAGCCGACAGGCTGGTCCAGCTCCTCCCTCCCTCCTCCTCCTCCTCCTCCCTCTGTCCCGCAGATGGTCAATGCACTGATAATCAGGTCATGTGACAGGAGTTGCAACTATGCTGCTCAGCTTAGAGATCAAACTCAGACATAAACACACTGCCATGCCAAGCCACTCTGCAGCAATGGAGAGATTGCACAAGAAAATGTCTCCAAACACCTCATGTGTTCCCTGTCAAGTACCAGAAGTAAATCAAATCTGCCAGAACCCCACAGGTAAAGTTAAAATGTAATTAAAAAAATGTGTTGCCTTGCCCCCCACACACCACACCACCACATGGGAGATCAAACACACTTACTCAGCAAAGTTCAACTGCAACAGAGAGCACAGGGCTTAAATAATGCAAGTGAAACCCCCTCTAACCATCTACACTGCATCAAACAGGAATCCATGAAGATTAGATTTACATGCACCATCGGATAAAGGAAGAATGTGCGAGAGTTGGGCTTGTTGAGTCACAACACAGTAAATATTCTCCCAGAGTTGTTGTCTGGCAGGACTGCTTTGATAACAGTGTGAAAACGGGATTAAATATGATGTTTTCATTTTGGGATTTCAGGCAGTTTTATACAAACATCAATTAATTGACCATTGTTTGCATTTTTGGTAATAGGAAAAAAATTCACATTGAGCAATGACAACAAGCCCAAAAACTGCAGAAATGTGACACTGAACTGATGATTTTGACGTCTTCAACTACTCTTATGGCTGAATGACTAAATGACGGAAGCACAGTCTGATTCAGTCTTCAGGGCTGCCCATAACTATTTTAAGATATACTGTACATTTCCTGCTGCCTCAACCTTTCTAGCTGTTTTACACTCTTACAAATACAGGAAATATCTAATGACTCAAGTTGTCTGTTCTCAATCTTAGCTCTTTGATGTTAAAAAAAGAGCTATTTAGAAAAGCCATTTAAGACATCAGCATTATTTCTCTTAAATGTCAATCGGAGTGCCCCTTTAAGGTAAAGGAAAAATATTGTAGGAGCTCTAAAGGAAAACAATTATGCTGTCATCCTGGTTTATTTAAGATTCTGCTTGCTCATCTACAGTTGAACCACTGAAGCTCTGTAGGTTCTTCTTGCTTTGCTTTGCTGTTTTATGGGGTACTTTTTCCTGACAAGTTATGCATTCTGTGAATAAAGACTATTTCTGCGAATAAAGACCCATAAATCCTAAAGTGCACTATATGGCCGAAAGTATATTTTTGGTCTGACCCTCTGTCCATGGTTCAGGCTAGGCCCTTTCGTTTCAATTAAAGGAAAACTAAAAACCTACAGCACTCAATTATATTTTAGACGATAGTGTTCTTACAACTTTGAGGCGACAGTTTGGGGAAGGCACTTTCTTTTTTCCTGTTTCAACATGATAAAGCTAAGTCCATATAGAATATGGTTGTCCAAGTTTGGTCTTGAGGGATATGACTTGCCTGTACAGAGGCCTGATCCCATCCAGCACCTATCGGATGAACTGCAATGCAGACTGCGAGCGACTCTTTATTGGTTGACATCAGTGGCCAATTTCACTGATACAATTATAGCTGAATGGGAGAAAATCCCACCAGTCAGGTTCCAAAATCTTGTGGAGAGCCTTCTCAGAACATAGAAGACTTTAATAACAGCATATTAATACCCATAGTTATGGAATGTCATGTTCAAAAATCACACACAGTATGGCTGTAATGCTCGGGTGTCCGCATACTTATAATTTGATAAGTTTCAGAGACAAAGTGTGTGTCTTCTCTCACCTCATGGTGGTGTATTTGAGCCTGAAGTTCCTGTATGTTATTGGTGGAGACAGGCCGGTCCTGAATGATGCGATGTGCTTCTTCTATTAATCTCTGGAGGTTCTTCACTTCCTGTTCATACTGCTCATACTGCACCACAGCCTCCTGGCGAAGAGGAAGCATAAGAAGGTAAGTCTGAGGCTGCACTAAATCATCTTAAAGGGTGATTTATATTATTGATCCCTGAAGACAAATAATCATTTCTCTCCAGGGTGGTCAAAGGTCAGTGTCACCAGATGTCATCTAAGTGAAATAATTTCTTACACTCTCTATGTCGCAATGCTACCATGATAATGAAATTGTATTCACATAAAATATTCTAGTGTGGCATTTATTAACAGGATAAATATGCAGTATATTCAAATATATAAAATCCCGCATGTTATCTGAGATTTGCTGATATTGGAGCAACACGGTACCTTTTCTGTTCATTGTGGACTTCTGTAGTTTGTGTATGCTACATTTCCATTACATTCAGAATATTGTGGTTATTGTGTTTAAGATATGAATATGCATACAGGCAGTTTATCTCAAATATGAGCCTGAGCCAGACCACTGTGAGCACATACAGATTCATTTAAATCTTCCGAGCAAAAATGCTCAGATGCTTTAAGTGGCCGTCATCCAGATAGTCTCTGAGGGTCAGTTGTTTCTTCGTCTGACAGCTAATCTTCACTACAATGAGCTTAAATGCAAAATCAGTCCAGAACCAAAGGATTTAAGGATAATACTGGTCTGATGGGGGCTAAAAGAAAACACAGACATACCTAAGGAGGCCTGTTGGGACACTACAGCAGAATTCAGAGCATCCACTTCAGCAAGTGACAAAGTAAAATTACATAACTCTTCTCACAGGGAAATAATGATTTTTTCTGTACAGCTCAACTGCTCAGAGGCAACTGTCTACTACTTACTACTCAGGATTTTCAAGTCTGCAGTGTGTAACTTGAAAGATAAAGCAATTTGGGGAAAGACTGATGAAAATAAGGTAATACGAAAACATATTACCTTTCATCACATTCATTGGCAATATCATGCTTTAACAGGATTATAGCTCTGAGCTCTGTTGTTTATATAAACTTTGACTTAATATGTGTAATCAACAGCATTTGTAATTTGAGGACTGCCCTCTACCTGCAGAATGTTGCACTGCTGGATGGTGGTATGCTGCAGTTGGCTGGCCTCTTGCTGCAGAGTATGAGCTGTACGGCAGATAGGCAGACTGACCACTACCTCCTCTGGTAGCCGGAGGGCGCTCTGACAGTGCTGTACCGCCACCACCTGCTGCTTGAAGCCCTCCATTTCCACTAACAGACGCTTATGAAGGAAAGAAGAGGGATGTTACAGAGCAAGGAGAATTTAATGGGAGTATGATATAGCAATACTGTGTTCAGAAAAGCTGCTTTTAAGCTGCAAGTTGTTTGTGGCCGTCCTGTTACAACTGCAGGCATGCACTGTGTGTATGTATTCTCTGTCTCTTAAACTCTAATACTTGATCTGTCTTGTGTAAAGGCTGAACACACAGAAAGCATTTCAAATGTGTGAGTCTACCTGTCTCTGTGTGAGCTGCTCTCTGAGGCTTAGTCTGTTGAGGTCAGGGGAGGCAAGTGTCACCTGGATCTGGTCTATTCCTGCATGGAGGCTCTTTACCTCTGCTTCCAGTCGCAACATGTCCTGAAGACAGACATGGACAGATAAACAAAATAAAGGGAAAGCACATGCGGGAGTTTGAGTATCTTATAATGTACGTATCGTAAACATACAATGTAGCTTCTATACACAGGACATAAAAATTGATTTTCAAAAAACTATTATTGCTGAAGTGGACCTGCTTCCAGTAATAGATATTTAAATCACACCACTCTGCAAATGCATTTTTCCATTCACTTTGAGCTATGAATAGAAAGCTAGGTATGCCTTTAAAACAAAGCTCTTCATCTACAAATTTTAATTGACCTAGATGTATTTCATGTGGAAGCCACTCATAATAAATAAATAAGTCTGCAGTTTAGAGCAAGAAAAAAAAATCCATACTCAAGAGGAATTGTACACATATTTTCAACATGCAATGTTCTAGGCAACAATCAGCGACAGAATATCATCAAATGAGTGTAACAGATTACTGCTGCGCAAACAGTTCATTCCATCATGATGGTGTAGTGGTTAGTCATTGACCACAAGGGGGCACTGTTGGGTTGTGGCTCTGGTGTATTTGACTCACTCTGAAGGGAAAAGCACCTCTTTTCATACACCAATATGTTTGGATTTATGAAATAAAATTAGTTGTGACTCTTGAGAATTTTAATTAATGAAGATAATTTGGTCATAGTACCCTAAAATGATTTTGAGGTTAAGTGTTACTGATGTCTAATTCCTGTAATGGTTGCCTGAAAGTGAGAATGTCGTTTACCTTTGCTGCATCCTGCAGACTCTGGAGGCGAGTCTTAGCAGTTTGCTGCAGCTCCTCAGTACATCTGCTGAGGTGTTTCACCTGTTGGCTCCAGCCCTCCATCTGCAACACCTCCCCCAGCTGCCCCTCCCTCTCCCCCATGGCCTCCAAGTCACCATGGAGACCCCGGCACTCCCGCAGCAATGCCTGTCACCATAGGAACATAAATTACAAGTCAAAGAGAGGAGCCTTTTTTAATGGAGCAATTATACTAATTAAGTCTGGCCAACACACTGTACAGTACATGACATTTCATTGGAAATCAAACAAGTGTATGAGTTTAATTAGCTGCAAATTTGTGCGGTATCTTCAGATTTAATAGGCTCATGAGGGAAAAAGCAGTATTTGTGGAAAAGTAAATATAAAGTGTATCGGAACCCAGTGTTTTGCATAGGAGAACAGCAGTTTCAAGACTTCTTAAAGCCATTCACACTCCCTGCGTTGTGACTCAGTAAGACTCACCTGATGTGCTCGAATTTGCTCCTGCAGCTGGGAAGCAGAGCTCCAGATGATGTTACCAGTGACCAGAGCCTCTGCCTTTTCTGTCCAGCCCAATATGAATGCCTTCATACCCTGATATTCCTCCACCTGTCTTTCCGCCTGTTCACAAGTGAAAGATCAGGGTCAAGAATTAATGCATAAGGAACATTAATGTAAAGGAATGTAAATTATACAAAATCCTGACAAAGATATAAACGATTTCCATATATTTGTTGTTCATTCATACAAGCAATACTGGGAACTTGTCTTTGTCTTTGGTAAACTGAATGGACATCTCACCTTCTTCAGTCTGTTGGCTCTGTCCTGGGCCTGCTGTGTTGTGTGGCGCTGCAGCTCTGTCAGTTTGGCCACGGCATCGCCCAGCTGCTTACACAGCAGAGGGTTTTGCTCACCAAACTCCTGCACTGCTACTCCTAACTCTGCCAGAGAGCGACAACAGGATTCACACTCTTCACAAAGAGCCTGGAGAGGAGAGGAGAGTGAGAAGGTAAGCCAAAAAGGGAGGAGAAAGTGGAGAAAGATTAAGGAAAAGGGGGGAGTTAAAGAGCAGGGGAAAACTAAAAACGTAGCACAATCTGCCTACCAGCCCCTCTAAAGCTCACTAAACATCTGTAATCTGTAAAAAAAACAGCAACAAGTTGTGGTTTTACAGATCAGACAAACTATTCCTTTGACTACACAAGCTTTCTGGGTCTGCAGATGGGCAGAGGAGTGACAGAAGAAAAAAGTTTGGGCAACAAGAAGGAGAACATAAGGGAAGGGGCCCAGACTCCCATCTGGACTGCTCCTCTCAAAAGTGGGTCACTGTTGATGGCAGAATTCAGTTCATGCCATTCCAACTCTAACACACTCATTAACCTCAACATCTGCAAAGTGAATGGCCAGTTTAACCGGGGTTAATTGCTTGTTAATTAGTCAGTCTGTCTGGTTGATTACTTTGGTCTCTTCTTTAGCCTCCTCCAGGTCGGCATTCTTGTCTTCCAATTTCAAAGCAATGGTCTTCAGCTTTGCCTCGATATCCTCGAGTCGGGAGCTGAAGTCCTCTTTCACATCTCTGGTCTGCTGCACCTCCCTTTCCCTCGCCTGGACCTAAAGCAAATGGCAGAAATGCACACATTTCACTTAACTGTCTAACATAAGCCTTTCAGCAATGTCAAAAGGTTATGGAAAGAGTCCTGCAGCAGGGAAGTCATACTCCAGACAGTACAGCACAGCACATACAAGAGAGTGTAAGCTTTACACTGGTGCATACAGTACATTTACATACCAGGAAGTAATTTGATCATTTTAAACTGTTGCCACAGCTTTTTTTTTTATTTACTAAAAAATTAAATACATAATATAAAGCCCTTAACACAACAAACACAAGATACAGTCAACATCTGGTATTTATGCATAGTATTTGATTATAAAACCTACGCAACACCTTTGTGACAGTCCTAACTACTTAATAAAGTTACCACACTTAATAAAATGTTAAACTGTAGCCAATAGAAGTCACCTGGTCTTCAGCGGAGCCCAAAGCCAGAGCCACCTCAGCCAGCTGCATGCTGAGCTCTGAGGGCAGACCAGCCTGGAGGTCCTGGTACTTAGACTGCTGCAGCTCTGTCATGCGCTCCACACTCTTACGTCTGCTGATGACCTCACCATGTGCAGTCTAAAACCCACAAAACATCAGATGATGTACTGAAAATCACAGTCTTTTCTGTTATATTAAATGATAACATTTTTCGTGTCTGCGTGTACATGTAGTGGCCTACCTCTAGCTCTTGAAGCAGTGAATCCAGGTCTGCAGTTGGACTAAGCAATAAGCCACGAGTGTCTTGGATCCATCCTTTGACCAACCCCAACTCTTTTTCAACCTCCTCTCTTTCCTTTAACTCCTGGTGTACCTGAGCCCTGCTTGCCCGCACCCGTAACACAAGACTAGACAAGACACAGCATAGAAATTGATATAAAATGTTTCACTCTTAATGAGAAATATGTCCTGTCCCTTTCCTTGATACGATGATATGTAACTGGCAAGAAAATAAAATACAATAAAACTGTGTCTTGTACACACACACAAAAAAACATTTTCTATTAAAAATATCATAAATATTGAAAACACTGATGGCTTTTCAGAATGAAAATAACAGGCAGTACAGTGACAGAAGTCAATGTAAAAAAAATGTGAAACAACTAAAAAATCCACTCGCCAAAATAAAACTTAAAGTGAACAAGGATCATCTTTTATTTTAAAATATCAAATGTTTTCTAGATAGGCTTCTTGTTCCTTTTCTTTATGTAGTCATTCCCCTTTGAGGTGAGTTTAAATTTGATTCTCTAGTTAAAAGCTATCAATATACATTTTCAGCTCAGATAAAGTCACGGTAAATCCTGTTTTTGGTTGCCAGGAGCAGCCACTGGGTCACTCACCTGTCATACTGCTCCTGCATGCTTCTGATCTCTTGTAGGCACGGTGTCTCCTCGTGTCCATTCTCTGTCTTTTTCTCCATCACCTCCTTCTCCTCCTCCTCTCCTCTGAGGCTGCGGGTGTGTTGCCTAAGCAGGGCCAGGATGGACTGCTCCCTCTCCACCTCCTGGCTGAAGGAGTCATGGTACTCTAGGAGGCTCTGAAGCGCTGTCCTAGTTGCAGCCTTCTCAACCGTGCTGTCTGGGACACGACTGTGGAGGTCTTTGGACACAGAGCACACCTTCTCCATCTGAGGGCCAGAGAGGTGTATGTTCAAGGATTTCAGTTCAGTTGATGCAGCAGATTTATGGTTCAGAGTAGGCTAGTATATCTGTGATCTGTGAGTATTTACTCTGTGGAGGTTTTGACCACTAGTAGCACCATGGAGCAGTTTTATTTATGAGTGGGTCCCCATTTGGTTTGTATAGTGCATGTACATGTGCTCAACACCAGGCAAATTCCTCCATCCAGTATCACATTGATCCACTTGACGACAGCTGATGGTGATAAAATGCATAAACTGTAGCAATGCACCCACAAGGGCAATGAAGAAGAACACTGCCAGCAGGCAACGATGTAAACAATGTTGAATTTAAAGAATTCAAAATGTTTTATGAGAAAGGAATTGCCTTCAACACATTAGTTAGACCTCAAGGATACACAAAATGCATTTGGTGAGACACATTGAGTGTAAACATAACTTTTTAAAACCAAACTGCAGTTGTTCCAGAAATGGAGGCTGGGACACATAAATTTAAGGGGACACAAGATAAGTAAAGGGATGATTTGTTTTATAAGTTTATTTTTTGTCACTTGTCTCCAGTTTTTTTTAAAATATTGGACACTTTAACTTCTTCAAGCATCTAAAAATCCTTCAAATGTGAGAGCGAAATATTTCTTTTGCCCTCACCTGTGACTGCTTTTCACTAATAATCTTTTAAATTCCTGCCCACAGTATTCTCCGTGAGAGTCATAGGCAGAGACCAGAGTCCAGGGACTCAACTGTAGAGAATGACATCATGTCCAATTGAACAAAGGGGCCATTCAAAACCAGTTGACAACAGGAATGTGCCACCTATGAGGAAGTGACTATTCCTTACAGTTTGACCTCATTTCCTTTTTAGGAGCAGGGCTTTGTGAGGATTCTTGGGAACTGACAGTTTTCACACTCAAAATAGGTCAAAAGGCGGGAAAACGCTTCATATGACACAGTGTTTTGGCAGGCGGAAACAACTGGCCTGAAGCCTGGAGTTACATCACAGCACACCAACTGGTATTCAGCTGTTGCCGCGCTAGACCTAAATCTGCAGAGGCAAGAACAGTTTGGTATACATGTCTGTTCGTTGGCAATGAATGCCCGGTGAGTATAAACAGCCTCGTCAGTAAATGCTAGCAGTTTTGGGGAATGACACCGGACATGCTGGTGGCTAGTTATCCTCTCTTACCTTCTCTGTGAAGTTCCTCCACTCCCTCGCGGTATCCTCCAGCGCTCTCTCCTGGGCTCGGGCCACACCGCGGAGCCTGTTCCACCGTTGCCATAGTGACGACACAGAGTGGCTGGTGACACCTTTGCTGGACTGAGAGATGATCTGCTCTAACTCTGTTGCATTCTCTTTCAAGGAGTTTAGAGGCAACTCCAGCAGGTCGATGTGAGCCACAAGAGACTACAGTCAGAAGATGACAAAAGATACACAAAAGTCTTTTAAATAAACACATTCTTCTGAGACATTTATACCATGGGAAACTAAAACTCTCTCCTAAAAGTTTCAATTTCACAGACACGCAAGCAACAAAGAATAATGCATAAACACTCAACTGTTTAAATATTAATGTGCATACGCTGCCATGACAAGAACAAATGTTGGAATCTAATGTAACAGCCATCCGTTTTCTAAGTGTACAGTAAGACAGTGACCCACCTTGTATCGCTGACACTTGTCCTCTGCCTGTTGGATACTGGTAGCTTTAGCTGTGGTGAACATGGCCATCTTGCTTTCTGCGTCGTTCATCTGTTCAACCAGTGTCTCTCTCTCATGTTGGAAGGAGCTCCGTAGAGCTGCACATCTGAGAAAAATTACACAAATTACCAACCACAGAGTGAAATAATATAAAAATAGGTAGAGTGTAAGTGTAGAAATGTTGAATATATTTAAATGTAAATGTAGAATAGAAACTGCATATGTACACTTTCATTATTTGGCTTAATATACTGTACAAACATGAACAATAGTGGACATATGAAGACATTAACACACACCTTTGCAACACTTCTCTATAAGCATCCAGTTGATGTTTGACTTCTGTGTTTCTGAGGTGCAGTTTCTCAACTTTTTCTCTGAGTCCACTCATCACCCTTGGTTCCATAAAATCCACCAGCAGAGAATCCAAAGTCCTCTGTTCCTCTAAACCAGCTGTAAACCTCTTTTCCTGGGCTGAAATCTCTTCCAGGTCCAGCATACAATCTGTATGGTTCTCGAGCTCCACCTCGGAGCTGACCCTCTGGAGCAAAGCCGCGGCAGAGTCCAGCCATTTCTGCATGGACTGTAGTGATAGGTGGTGCCTCTGGACCAGGGCAAGAACTTTATCCACAGCCAGCTAGAATATGCAGAAAGTGATTTTATGAACATCAGTATTTGCTACTTCTCTACAAGAGTTTTTCTTTACATAAATGCAGTTAAAAATGCAGGTCATTGCAACAACCATGTCAGCAAAATACATCTAGGATATTGTGTGCCGATGTGTAACAAAATACTGTTCTACAGCCTTACTTCAGTTGTCAGTTTTAACTGTAGTAGTATGTATAATATGTTGGAAAACTAATTTTGGAATTCAAGTTTTCATAAAGCTTCCTCTCAAAATGTCAAAGGTCAAAATTCTCCTCAGTGGGGAATAAAGTGAATGGTATTTACATTTTTTCTCTGTAAAACTTTGCAGGTTAGAAAAGGCTCTGATATGTGATTGTAACTTTTACCTACTATTCAGCATAATGGAATCTTTGGAATATGGTATTTAAACATATTAAATCCCCACAACAGTTATAAATTAATAACTTATTCAATTCAGACTTCATGGAATCTCTTGAACTGCCTTTTAAATGTTTCAGCTTCCCTGAGCCTATTAATATTGATAGTATGGGCAAACAGGAAATGGAAAATAATATTTAGTAGGCTCGAGTCATGAATGATGGATCGGGTTTCAGATGAGTTGAGAATGTGAACTTGGCTGAAGTAGTATTTTCCATGGTTAGAAAAATAAATGGACAGAAAATGTCCCTATGACTGTAATTTCTGAATGTACACATACCTGTTTCTTGCGAATTTCTTCTTGAACTTCAGCTCCCAGCTTTGCCAGTTCCTGTAGTTTCTCTTCAACATGGACAGGAACCATTTCTTTCCTACTGCAATATATTTGCTTTTCTCTGCTACCAAAGGCATCTGCTATCCTCAATCTACTTCTAAATTCCTCTTCCATGATTTCCAGCTTGCGCACTTCCTCATGTACCCTCTCAACTTTGACCTCTGAAAAGGTCAAAGGCTCTTCCAATTTGTCCTTGATGGTCCTCAGCCACTGCAACATTTTCTCAGTCTCTCTTGTGATATCTTCATTTTTTGTGACTTTCATTTCAATTTCGTCAACAGAAGATTTTACCTCAAGCCGTAAGGACTGCAAGGATTCTCGCTGCAATGTAGCTTCTTGAAAGGCAGCAGGTTCAAACTTCAGACCAAGGCCCTCAGTTTGATAAATACATTTTTCAGTCTGAGAGCTCACAACATCCAGTCTTTCTAGCATTGAATAAAGACTTGTGATTTTATCTATGGCACCTACTTCTTTGTCTGACTTAAGTCTGACCAACTTCTCTTTAACAGACTTTATCTCTAAGTCCAAATTGGTTAATACTCTGTTGTGTTCAACTACAGTTATTAAACAATTATCTAAGTGTTTAATTTTATTATCATTTCTTCTCTTCAGTGTGTTGTGGAGACTGACTAGATGCTGTGTCTCTTCAGCTCTGTATTGCTGACCTCTACAGAGGAACCCCTCATTTTTGCCATGAAGTTCTCTCACAGCAGGGCTAATGTGGAATAAACTTTCATTAATATTTCTGTATTCATTAATTAGACAAACAACGTCCTCCTCTCTAATACTGATAGTCTGCTTCTCCAGACTGTCAAACTGCTCTTGAAGCTCCTCCAGTGCATTACGAGTAATATCAAAGAAAGTGCTGAACTCTTTTCTCTCTAGGATTATTTGTTGGACTCTGTCTTTTTTCTCTTTGGCTAGAGCTAGGATGGCATTGTACTGCTGAGGCAGGGCATTAAGCCTCTCATCTAGGTAGCAATGGTCAATCTCATTCAGAGTACGGAGGATCTCCTGGCCTATTCTTTGGACGATTAGAAGGAGGTTCTCATATTCTGAAGCTTGTTCCAGGACATATTGAAAGTTAGAAAGTTGTGTCTGCAATTCTGAGTTTTCATCAACATTGCTTAAATTGATTTCAGGGAAGGTGATGGCATCTGCTCGTCTCAACCAGTGGCAGGTCTTGTCCAGGTCAATCTGAAAGTACTTCCTAGAGGTTAAGGCTTTCTCTAGGTCTGTGAGACGCTGAGTGGTCCTCTGGAGGGCGGTTTCAAAGACCGATTGTAGCTCCTCAAGTTTTGCCAGAGTTTCTGCTCTTTCTTTGTCGGTGGCATCTCTCTCCAGCTCTCGCCCTTGTACCCAGAGAGATGCCAGCTCCCTCTGGTAAGCTCGTAAGCCGCTCTGGACACCCCGACATGCAGCAACCTGTTTGGCCAGGTCCTCAGGGAGAAGCGCTATGTGGTCATCTATTAAAGCCTTCCTCTCCTGTTGCTGTACCCAAGACATTGCTCTCCCCAAGCCTTGTAGGAACTGTGTCCTCTCTGTGAAGGCCTAGAGAGGAAGAATTAAACGCTTCAAATTATTTATAAAGTTTTAAGAGCTTGAAAAAGATAGAACATATTTTTCCTGCTACATAAAGTCTAATCAGTAAAAACATGGGGCTATTTTACAATCTGTTTATTGGACCACCCTTTTTTTTCCCCCCACCAGACCTTAAGCAAGTTTGGTCCTTTAAGACATAATTAAAATTTTACTTGCATCCAATACAAAAATCCAGCTGTTTACCTTACTGAGGTACTTCCTCCTTTGGGCCACCCGAGCCCCCAGAGCCTCCACTTCAGTCTGGGCTTGTTCAACAAGCCCTTGAAGGCATCTCTTCTCACTCAGCCCCAGTCTGGAAGCCACAGCCTGGGCTTCGCTCACTGCCTGACCCAGCAGCTGCTGACGCGCCTCAAGTTCCACACACACACTCAGATGGTCGAACAGAAAACTCTGTGCCAAATCGGGGGGCGGGCTGGTTTTCAGCGCAGAGTTAAGTGCAGGCCGCTGTTCCTCCACCCATTCCCGGGCATCCCTCAGCTGGGATTCCACCCGAGCCAGATCCTCCAGTGTCTGTGCAGAGTCCTGGATCTTCTGCTGAATCAGGGTTTCCAGCTGGGCCCAGCGCTGCTCCAGGTGACCCACCTGGTGAGAGGCAGAGCACGGTATAAAACTGGATGAAATACTCAAACTCTATGTTATAATGTTTCCATGTTAGGAAATGGCTGAAGAACTATGAGAAATCGAGCTCCACCTGTTGCTTGGCCAGCTCTTTGTCTAGCAGGCTGATTCGAGGTAGAATAGCTTGTCTCTGGTCTCTGAGCTCTTCTAGAGTTGTTTTCTGCTCCTCCAGGTCACTGGACAGCTTCCTTAGAGCCTCTAGATGCTCACTTGTACTTTCTGTGTCAGCCCTAAGTACAAACAGACATGGTTTGAGGGACATCTGGTTTATTTAGTCTTGATATATAAATCACACATTCATTTAGAAATGTATGTACAGATACCTGGCGAGGTAATCCCATTCCCTGGATACTTGGTGGAAGAGTTCCTCCACAGCAACTACGCTCTCCTGGTACTCCCCACTTCGCTGCATGTCCTCCCCCCGCTGAGCCTCCAGCTCTTCAGCCCGCTGGCCCAGGTCCATCCAGCTTCTTCTAAGTCTCCTTATCTCCTCCAGGGCAGGAGAGACCTGTCCATCTGTCAGCCTACCAATGGCTTCATTCAAATGGGTTACCTCCGACTGTCTCTCCTTAATCTGCTGGAGGAACTCCTGCAGGAAAGATTACAGACACTGAAGTCAGTTACTTTATTTGATTAGTCTAAAACAATTACAATTTGTCTAGACAATGACATTGAGAAGTTTCTTTACTACAATAGAAAATAAAACAAACTGTTTTAAGCACAAATCATTTATCCTTAGCATACAAACCAAACACAGACCTGTGCCTTGTCGAGGTGGTTTTGTGCAATCTTGGGCTCCAGCTCTGCAGGTCTCCTGATGAGGTTCTGAAGTTGCTGCTCTGTCTCTCTCAGTTGGACCTCCAGATCTCCCCTCTGCTCCTCAATGTCCCTCCAGCTGTCTGCTACCTCCTCACAAAGCAGCATACGCTCATCATTCTAGACACAAATACACATCAGAATTTTTTCATACAAGGTATTTCATTTTGAAAGCTGAACAACTGACCACTACAGCAGCAAACATGGCACTGAGACTGTCTCTTGTTCAAGTCAACTGACCTGCAATTTGACCTGCTGGATAGCTGCTGCAGTCTCCCTGACCCTTGGCTCTGACAGGTCACAGGTTGAGCACACAAGTTGGAGGTAAGTGCTGGCCTGTTCCTGGAGAGCCCGCTCCTGTTTCACCTGCCAAAAAGTGCCTGTTAATGGTCTGATAATTTTGTTGACTGATCATATTATCCCTTAAGGACAATCTGCAAAACTACATGTAATTTGGCCTTTTTGGTCCCCATCCAAAAACATGAATTCAAGCAAACTGTAAGATTTTTATATGACAGCCATGTATATGAACACTATTAATTCAGAGATCTGCTCATAATTTCAGGAGGTAATATCAACCAATCAATTATGACGTTGCCACATACCAAACCCTTGTTTAGGATTGTGTAGGGGCTTACTGACCTGCTGTAGTGCTTCCTCCAGGCTGAGAGGAGGATGTGCAGGAGGCTCTGGTTCTTCTGAAACAGAGGTCAGCCAGGTCTGGCACTGCTGCAGTGTGTCTTGGAGACTCACATGTCTTTGTAACTCATGGTCCAGACTCTGATACACCTGTAAGACACAGAAAGATACATTTAAGTGCCATTTGTCTGGATTGAATGACAGACTAATATATAATAAACCTTCAAGAAAATCAACCCAAAAATGAGATTGAAATCTCATTTTTGGGTTGATTTTCTTGATCAATTTTCTTGATTTTCTTCAGGATCATACATTCATGAAATGTATGATCCTGAAACTCAGTTCAACAACGAAACTGAAGTGAGGAAAAAATGTTTTCTACAGCAGCAGAATACACACATGCAAGAGCACAAATATTAAATGAAAGAAATGCTACTGTAGGTAGAGAGCACAACGCTACACTACATAGATTTGAAGTCAGTATAGCATGGCTAAACACAAAGACACATTAATTAGTAGAACCCGAACAAGTAGGCAGTTATGCAGTGTTATATTTGACAGGTGTTGAATGTGGAGGCGCCCTCCAGGGGAGAGCAAACAGCAAGGTCTGATTGACAGTGTTAATATGAGAGCCTGAAAAAAGGGGGGGGCATGTATTGGCAAACTGCCCAGTGTATTTGGCAAAGGCTAGAAGGTTGGCATGGTGGCAAGTGGCAGGCAGGATATTAGAGCTGTGTTGTGCTGGGACACAGTTGGCAGCCATCGTAATACTGGAGGCACAGTTGTAGAGAAGCCAGCAGTGTAGTGGTAAAGTGTGGCTGGATCACACAATGCCAGATTGGATGTATGAGAGGTGGTGGAGTTGGAGTCTTGGGAGGTGAGCTATGATGACAGAGTAGAGGTTGCCAAAATGACAGAGTGGGGCTGGATTAGAGGGCTCGCCAGATCTACCGAATAGTGGCGTGTGACCATTTTTGGCTTAGGCATGAAAAAGTGAAGTTGACAGGGGATATGCTGAGATTAATATGGGTAGATTGAGTTAGTGATTCTGGCTGGTGGGGTCCATCTGAGTATGGCTGCTGTTGAGCTCCACTTTGGCAGCGTTAATTGGTGGTGCCCTCTACACTGGCAGAGAAGGACTATCTTGAGAGACGGGTTTAAGTGTCAGAATGGTTTAGGATTAAGTGGATGCCTAGGCTGTTGGAATATTAACAGAACTGACATGTAAAGCATGTATGTCTGTGCATGCACGCATAGTCACATACACATCCATGGATGCATGTGCAAATGTACGTGTATCCAATGCACCAATATGTCTTACAAATCTTACATTCTAAATGTGTAAGAACCATTTCACAATTTCAAACGCTGAATACATGTCTTTGTCCTTCTCCTCTGCATCCCCTCCCTCTTTCGCTCTCCTCCTCCTCACTCACTCTCTGTGCTGTGCTACAGATGGCAGAGTAGCTGTCTCTGGTGCCTTGCTGGTGAGCCTGGACCTGCTGTCTGAGCCTGCTCTGCACACGGTCACTGCAGCCTTGTACCAGGTGGTTTCCACGCTCCTTCAGGCCTGCCAAGCGATCCTCAAAGCCTGCTATTTCCTCCATGATGGCCTGTGAAGGACAAAGTCACGAAGTAGGCTCATGTTAGAAAGAGTGTCCATGGATGATACATTATATATACATGACATATTTCAGGATGAGTCTGTCCACCGGTCAATGACATAAGAGGTCAGAACAGACTGAAACTGCACAGTGAGGTCACTCCTGGTATCGGACAGGCCTGAATGGATGAACTTGAAAGAAGATGAAATTCACAGAGGACAACAGCTTTGGGAATTAGGAATGGGCCCTTATGGGTTTCAAAACACAAAGTCAGTTATAGACTAAAACAGAAATTATTAAGAGACAATATTTTATGATGAAACTGAATTGTAATTTTTTTTCAAAGTATTGTTTATATATCATTGAATCAATATATGAGTATTTTATCCAAATTAATTTGAAGTCTGCAAAAAAAAGAACATAACATGAAACGGTGAAATGTAGCTGATCACACAATTATCAAGTGAAACTGAACTCAGCAAACAATGTGTTATAATCCATTAAAACAGCTCATACATCTCAGTGTTCATGGAAAAAAAAGACACAGACCATTTTTGCCAGTTTTATCCAAATGCAGCATGAACTTTCATGTTAACCAACAAGGACAATTATTTTTCCACAAATGTACCGTGTCATACTTTTGCTTTGAGTAATTAATTCATTTTACCCCATGTTATTGTATATGTTTACAGTCATGTAAAATGGAAAAAACTATGCTACAGTTTTGGACATCGTGTACTGTCTGGGCAACTGAAGTCTCTCTTGCATGGCAAAATTTACATTAACAACAAGTAGTTAAAAACATTATTTAAATCAGCAGCAGAACTGATACTAATTATTAATGATTTTCATCCATATTATATAATTTGAGCTCCCCAGGATTGATCATATAACAGTAACAGTAGCCTGCTGACAGCTTTAGTGAAATCTTCAGCAATTTTGATACAAAAGGCATGTGCACAAACATGCCTGCCTCACTTAAACAATGGTAAGTTTAACTAGATGTACGAAGTGTTCATTCATTATAATAACACCAACAATTGTAACACTTTGCATCTGAAAGTTCAGCAAATACCAAGGGGCAAGAGTCTGAATATTTGGTAGTTCCTTGAGGATTGAAATAGATGCAACCCAGCACTTTTGCTCTCTATTCAAGGCTCATTGCTTGATGTGTATCAAATGCTACAAACTTTGCAGACAAAAGCAAAAAACCAAGTAATGTGATTGTTCACCTTGTGCCTGGCCAGCTGTTGAGTGGCTGCCTCCAAGCTTCCGCCCACAGTGGGATCAGGAGTCACCATCCTGCTGGACATCTGGAGCAGCCAGCGTTCCACCTCCTGGAGTTCGTTGTGGTAAGCTTCCTGTTCCTTCACCTGGCCTTCCAGGTTCTCCAAATGAGCCTGGATCATATGAGCACACACGCAGACAAAATACTTTCATCCTATGGAACAAACTATTATATCCACCTTCCTGGCACTGAGTTACATGCCCTTTATCTACAGTATATCTGACTTACTCTAAAGATTAAAAACTCTTCTTAAACCTTGTCCTGTCTGTATTACTTAAGAGTTACATGTAATCAATAAGTGAAATTTTTAAGGGATCATACCTTTTGCCTTATTTCATCTGCTAAATGTTCTGCATGGGAAGATTATTTAACTCTTCCTCTCTGTACAATCTGTATCAGTTTAAGAATATGGTGACATCTTGTATGGGCATGCTTTGGCTGCGACTCTAAAGCTTGGTAGATCTGTTTTTGGTTTCTTTGCACCTCCCACTTGGAACTCACTACAAAGTGCGTTAAAAATTAATTTGATGGTAACTCTTGGTCAAATCCATAATCTCACATCTTTTAACTTCAGTTTGCACCTGTTTTAATTCCGTTTGTTGTCCTTACATTATTTATTATTTGTATATATATGTTTGATTTAATGGATTGTTGTTCTCATATCTTGTATCTTTATTATTTTGTATCTGCTCGACATCATTGTAATTGAGAGCTTTGCCCTCAGTTATTTCGAGTTTAAATGAAAAAATAATAATAATAATAATTGTTATTATAATAATAATCTGAGCACAGGTCCTCACCATGGCTCTTTTACAGAGTTCAGTGTAGTCCCTTTGAAGTCTGTTCATTTTGTCTCTGATGGAGGGGTAGTGGACAGAAGCCAGCAGAGCGTCTCCCTTCTCCACTACTGACCTGATGGATCCATCATGGGACTGAACCATCAACAACAGAGCCTGCGGACACAGACGGACAACGTGTATCTTTTATATCTTCTAGTATAGAGAAAAGACCATCTGTTATATGAAGTTACTATTGTCATTATTAGATCATTACTCAATACTGAAAGATTATGTGTGGATATGTAAGCGTTTTTTTCTACCAGTGGGTTTTACTATACTCTCGACCATTTACACAGTGGATATTTATCAATATAAAAAGCAAAGGTACACTCCGGAAAATGATCAACAGTTATGTAAAGTATATTCAGTTTTAGAGTTAATGGGCTAAGACATGCAAGGACACTCATGTGAGCCATTAGGCTAATAATATTCAGTAACGTCTCGCTGCCATTTGGACTCACCAAAGTGTAAAATCACTCAGTATTAATGCAACGCCCTGTAGGGCTTCATGCTCATGATTTAAATTTAAATATACTACAGTCAGATAGAGAAGACTGAGAAATTAAATAGTTGCTATACCTTATACTTAGCCAGCTGTGCTCTCCTTTGGTACAGTTCAGCCTTGGGCTCCACCGGGGTGTTGAGCAAAGCTCGGGTCTCCACCAACCACTGAGCCTGAGCCTTGTACCGGTCCTGGAACTCCTTAGCTAAAAGCAATGCCCGCTCTAAAAAGCTGTGCTCCTGCCTCAGCCCACTTGCGAGCTCCTCCAGCTGGGCAAGACGAGCTTCTACCTCCCCTCCCAAACTCTCAGCTCCAGCCTCATCCAGGGAGCTTGCTGCTTGTTCTGCCCGCTCCCTCAGGGATTTCAGGAAACTGTGGCCATGTTGGAGCTCAAACTGGAGAGCCTGGGTGAAAGAGAGATTAGAAATACAACTTTGCATCAGTGTTGCTACAGTATTATCACCATTCCTTTATACTAAATAACCCTCAACCAAGACATTTTACACATTGCTGAGTTAAAGAAAAAAGTAAGACTTTTTCTCTGTACCGATGTACCAAAATTGGATGAAAAAATCCTACTATCATAGTTACCATGACTTTAAGGTTAACATTCGAACACTGTATCACTTATTTCTTTGTCTTTCACCTTCAGTGCTGCCCCAGTCAGTGAGACCAGCCTGGCAGCGTGTTTGAAAGTCTTTGAACCCATCAGGTAGACTGACACCTGCACGGTGAGATGTGGATAAGACTGGGAGGTCATGGTGTGGAGAAACCACAGTGAATAATATGAAAGAAGGACCCAATTATAAGGACCCTTAACAGGCAGAAGTAGCCACAGGGGTTTCCAGGGCAACCACAACACACCACACACACACACAGACCTCCACTCGGTGGGATGCCATCAAGCTTCCATCATCAGTCTATTATTGCTTGAGTAGAGAGTAGCTTCACACTGCAACAACCCCAGATCTCAGGCTACTCCTGTTGATATTATAATATAATGAGAGCTGTGCCTGTTCTTACACATCCATGTTTGCTGCTTAATATGAAGCTACAGGCATGTTCATCATTACAGCAACAAGGCCTATGTCCCTGCCTTATGACCGTAATAGGAGACACTCAATATATCTCAATTCCATACAATTCTGTGTGATCAACATGCAAGCTAAAACAAGAAACTCTGTGGTGACTCCCATTAGTAGTAGATTCAGTTTGGTATGACTACTTGTCTCCACTTCATATTGAAAACATCTGCTCTTATCTCACACCTGACATTAAGAATCCTTCTTGGCAGTCCTGGTTGTCTGCATGTTGAATCAAACTTGCAAGATCTTGTTGAAACTGGCAGTTAGTAAGTACTCCATAGTTAGTTCTCCAAAATCTGATTTGGCCGAAAACTGTGCAGTGTAGATCCAAGACTATTTTAAGAACCATTCAAACCTTCAAGAGATCTTGATTTTTTACATGAAAAAGTGGTTAGTTCCATTCAGCATCTACTCATTCAATCAGGAATAAAAT